>NC_068454.1:51118655-51418655 GCF_023373465.1 Oncorhynchus keta
CAGCAAAAATTCAACATCCAGAGTGCATCAAACATGATTTAGAGCTTGTTTATGGAAAAAACGTTTTTTTATATTTCAATGTTGCAACTTGCTGAAAACTGTCCACAATGTTCATTTCATCTCAAATAGACAGCACGGCAAAAATTGGACATACAGAGTGCATCAAACATGATTTAGAGCTTGTTTATGCAAAACAACGTTTTTTCTGTATTTCAATGTTGCAACTTGCTGAAAACTGTCCACAATGTTCATTTCATCTCAAATATACAGCACAGCAAAAATTGGACACCCAGAGTGCATCAAACATGATTTAGAGCTTGTTTATGCAAAAACACTTTTTTTCTGTATTTGATTTAGAGCTTGTTTATGGAAAAAAAGTTTTTTCTGTATTTCAATGTTGCAACTTGCTGAAAACTGTCCACAATGTTCATTTCATCTCAAATAGACAGCACAGCATAAATTGGACATCCAGAGTGCATCAAACATGATTTAGAGCTTGTTTATGCAAAAACACTTTTTTTCTGTATTTCAAAATTGGACATCCAGAGTGTATCAAACTTGCTGAAAACTGTCCACAATGTTCATTTCATCTCAAATAGACAGCACAGCAAAAATTCAACATCCAGAGTGCATCAAACATGATTTAGAGCTTGTTTATGGAAAAAACGTTTTTTTTATATTTCAATGTTGCAACTTGCTGAAAACTGTCCACAATGTTCATTTCATCTCAAATAGACAGCACGGCAAAAATTGGACATACAGAGTGCATCAAACATGATTTAGAGCTTGTTTATGCAAAAAAAGTTTTTTCTGTATTTCAATGTTGCAACTTGCTGAAAACTGTCCACATTGTTCATATTTTAAGTAAACCTGCAGTCAACTTGTGTAATAAGTTAGGAGATGGGGTGGCAGGGTAGCCTAGTGGTTAGAGTGTTGGACTAGTAACTGAAAGGTTGCAAGTTCAAATCCCCGAGCTGACAAGGTACAAATCTGTCGTTCTGCCCCTGAACAGGCCGTCATTGAAAATAAGAATTTGTTCTTAACTGACTTGCCTAGTAAAATAAAGGTAAAAAAAAAAAAATGAAGCAGATCGCGTTCACATTAATGAAGCTTAATGTAGTTCCCTAGAACAGTCGAGCCAGTCACGTGTTTGTTTATAAATAGCACAATGAGAGAAAATGGGAACATGTGAGTCCAGCTGTGTGTTGACAGGGGTCATGTTTTTTTGTTTCAATTAGAGTGATCAGGGACATCTTTCACAGAAAATACATTAGTGCAACACATTTGGCAGAAAATAGCTTAATTTTCATCAGATGTCAACAGAAGTGCAATGCTATTTGGCTAGCAGTCACAAGTAAATTAACTTACAATGAAAAGCAAGGTATTTTTTTGCAAAAATGATGCATGGCCATCATATTTCTAATGTTTATCTTAGAAAGAATGTAGCCGCAAAACATTTCCTAATGTTTTTCTTGAAGTTTATCTTGCATAGGCTGGCTACACCATGAAAAGTACCTGAGAAAAGTAGCTACACATCAGTCAGAGTGCTGATAGAATACCTTTTTGGAATTCTCATCTGAGTGGACAAGTGCAACTGAAGCATAAAATCAGTCTGATACCAAGCAGCAATTACAATAAGAATCATTTTAGATCTACGTTTACAAAACTCAGCAAGATATTTCTTATGCAATTTTGTTTTCCTGTGTGAAAAACAGAAAAAAAGACAAAAAGCAGAATTCTGCATTAACCCGACCCATAAGTTTAACTTCATTAGTTATCTAAGTGGCTGAATTAATAAGGTGACGGGGCATCATATTGTGTTAGCTTTCTGCCGTGTTTAATAAGTCTATGTCAGCTATCTGATTTCCTTGCGTTTTTTTCTCCTCTCTGTTCCGCCATCTGCTGATTCCCCATTTTCTCCAAGCAGAGCAGGCAGGCCTGTTGCCCTAGCGACTCCAGACCTGACACAGACACAGCGTGTACACATGCTGCTCCAGAGCCAGCAATGTTCTTCCTTCTCAGACAAGCATTCATCAAACTTTGTCATTTAAACAATCTGTCTCATTCACATTCTCTTGAAAATGTCCAAGAAGGACATTCGGAGGCTACTGGGGTACCCTCCTGTTGGCCACTATTTATCCTACCCTTAGAGTACAGTCCAGTAGTGTGAAGGGTTGTTGGGCTAGTACTGGCACCACTGAGCTGGTTCTAGCACCGCTGGTCTGAACTGGGCTCGTTCTGGCACCGCTGGACTGAGCGGGTTCTGGAACTGCTGTGCTGAGCTGGTTCTGTCAATGCTGGGCTGAGCTGGAATGGTTTAGGAACCGCTGGACTGGTTCTGGCACCACTGGGGTCAGCTGGGCTGGTTCTGGCATCACCGGTCTGGATATAGCGCCACTCTGCTCAGACATGTTTGTAGGGGCTGGAGATGTCGGTGTCTGGCTAAACTGAGATTAGATGGTACTCCTTTCTCTCCTTGGATAGCGGGGAGGTGAGGGGGCTCTGTTGCTGGGCTGGTATGATTGTGGTACTATGCCTAACGTGGCATCCTTCAGGTCCTTGGCAAAGATTCTGACTCCCTCATGGTCCAGGTGTTCATGGTCGTATAAGTGCTCATATGTCAGGGTGTGGTGGTAAGAGATGCTGACATTTGGTGGTGAGGCAGTCTATGGAGATTTATTTTTGTTAACCTTGTGGATTATCTGCTAGGGGAGATCTTTCCTTGGTAGAAAGGTTGATATAATAATGTTTGGCCTTGGGAACAGGGTGTGTGCTTTCTCTGACACTTTTCTCACAACCTCAGCCACTCTTTCTCCTTTTGTGTGCAGGTCATTTGTCCCAGTATGTATGATAAGACTGTCAGGATTTTACAGCTTGGCTTGATAGAGCAGTTTTAGTACACTGTCAGTCTGGTGTCTGGGGAATAGTCTCCAATCTTCTAGATACTTTGCATTAGTCTATCAGAAATGCCGTTTTTCTGAGATCTCCTGGGTTGAACTGGATTCTGTCCGCTGTCCTCTGGAGCTGTATTAGGCTGAACATGGTCAGACTACTGGGAGGTTGGCAAGGCAGGGTAGGCTGGGAGGTTGGCAGGTCAGGGTAGGCTGTGGCAGGCTCGGAGGGTGGCACATCAGGGTAGGCTGTGGCAGGCTGGGAGGTTGACAGGTCAGGGAGAGGCTAAGAGGCTTAGAGGCTTGTATTAAGATGGGGTGAAGGCTGCACTGGGCTCAAGGGTATCTACGTTTCCACCAGGCTGATGGGGCTGCTCTGTTCATGGCATGGTTAGAAGCTGCTGACCGAGGGCATTGATGTCCCTCTCTCTGCTGAAGCTCCACCTTTATACACAGCTCCTCTTGGAGGGCATTATTGGACTGCGTCATTTGTTCATTGTTCAGTCTTAACTGTCCTATTGAAGCCTGAATTATTCTATCAGCGTCTGGACCTTGTGTCACACTCTTGTTGTTTGCTCTCCCTTGTTTCATCTCGCTCGCTCTCTCACGCATACCTACACACACGATAACATGCAGAGAGCAGTGGAAAAGACTGTCTATTGAAATTCATATGAGGACACATGCATATTCCTTTGACCCTTTGGCGTTGGGGTCATTTGGACTGCGGAAACCATGAATAAAGAACGCAATGGGTGAATGGGTGCGAGGCCAGCGAGACAGGCTGGTTGGCTAAATACAGAGGACAGTTTGACATCTCTCTCACAAGCAGCTAGGGAGGAGGTATGGGGTGATATGCAGCACCCTTTAGTGTTGGCATATCATATTCTCCACATAACTTTGACTATGTTCTAATATTAACTGTTGCCTTTGACTCCCAGAGGTATGGAATTTCAAGGGCCAGACTCTGTTTATGTTCAGAGGGGGTCAGAGTGTCTTATTTCTTTTAGACAATGACAGGGGGCACAGCTGACAGATATGTAATGGTTTCATAGGAAGGCTATGATCTTATAGTGGTCAGCCTGGAGAAGTATACAAAACACATTTACAGGGATAGAATACTATTTCAGACTCAGCTTGTCATCTGCTGAAACTTGAAAACTTTTATCACTTGAAACAGTATCCTCTCCGAAACACTCAAACGCACACCTTCTCTCTTTCAAAGGGGTAGATCAGCTTTAATATTGCAGATAGATTGTGTCTTCTATCAAAGTAATTGTCCTCATTATTTCCAATTCCCCATATATTTTTTTGTGTGTAAATATGTACACACTACCGGTCAAAAGTTTTATAACACCTGCTCATTCGAGGCTTTTTAAAATATTTTTTTTTACTATTTTCTACATTGTAGAATAATAGTGACGACATCGAAACTATGAAATAACACATATGGAATCATGGAGTAACAGAAAAAGTGTTAAACAAATCAAAATATATTTTACATTTGAGATTCTTCAAATAGCCACCCTTTGCCTTGATGACAGCTTTGCACACTCTTGACATTCTCTCAACCAGCTTCACGGGAATGTTTTTCCAACCGTCTTGAAAGAGTTTGCACATATGCTGAGCACTTGTTGGCTTCTTTTCCTTCTCTCTGCGGTCCGACTCATCCCAAACCATCTCAATTTGGTTGAGGTCGGGGGATTGTGGAGGCCAGGTCATCTGATGCAACACTCCATCACTCTCATTCATGGTAAAATAGCCATTACACAACCTGGAGGTGTGTTGGGTCATTGTCCTGTTGAAAAACAAATGATCAGTGGTGGGCCGTCAGGGCGAACATGGCCTTCTCTGCTGGCCTAAACATCATCAGAATATATATATTTTTTAAAATATATTTTCCCACTGTAATGGTTTTCTAGGTGTGAAGGAGAGTCGGACCAAAATGCAGCGTGTAGATTGCGATCCATGTTTAATGAACAAACGTAACACGAATCTAAATACAAAACCTACAAAACAATAAACGAAAACCGAAACAGCCTAATACTGGTGCAAATACACACAGAACAAGGAACAAAGACACTAAGGAAAATCACCCACAAAACACTCAAAGAATATGGCTGCCTAAATCTGGTTCCCAATCAGAGACAACGATAAACACCTGCCTCTGATTGAGAACCACTTCAGACAGCCATAGACCTAACTAGAACACCCCACTAAGCTACAATCCCAATACATACACACCACATACAAAAACCCATGCCACACCCTGGCCTGACCAAATAAATGAAGATAAACACAAAATACTTCGACCAGGGCGTGACACCCACAAATATGTATTAAATTATTCCCCAGAGTAAGAGTTACACTCTTCATTTCATAGCGTTCCTCTTGGTTGCACTGCTTCCAGCCCCAGGTTGAGATTTGGAGTAAATACACTCGTTGTGAATCCAGGCAACAAGTCAGATTTTTAAAATGCTTTTTGGCGAAAGCACGAGAAGCTATTATCTGATAGCATGTAACACCCCAAAAGACCCGCAGGGGACGTAAACAAAATAATTAGCATAGTCGTCGCTACACAAACCGCACAAATAAAATATAAAACATTCATTACCTTTGACCATCTTCTTTGTTGGCACTCTTAGATGTCCCATAATCACTATTGGGTCTTTTTTTAGATTAAATCGGTCAATATATAGCCTAGATATCGATCTATGAAGACTGTGTGATAAACGGGAAAAAATAGCGTCTTATAACGTAACGTCATTTTTTTAAATTAAAAAAGTCGCCGATAAACTTTCACAAAACACTTCAAAATACTTTTGTAATGCAACGTTAGGTATTAGTACACGTTAATAAGCGACCAAATTGATCACGAGGCGATGTATATTCTTGAGCTGTCCGTCTGGAAATAATGTCCGGGTAAATCTCAACCAAAATATCCGGTCGGAGACCAGAAGAAATGGCTTGTCTCTTCTTCGTTTGACCAAGAAACAAAGCCTAGGCAAATGACAAGACTGTTGACATCGTGTGGAAGCTGTAGGTATTGCAACCTCAGCCCTATTTATTGTGGTTCGTCTTTATCAATGGGTTGAAGTGACGGATGGATATATATTTCCATTTTCAGTGATCAGATTTTCCTGCGCTTTTCGATGAAACGCACGTTCTGTTATAGTAACAGCCGTGATTTAACCAGTTTTATAAACGTCTGAGTGTTTTCTATCCACACATACTAATCATATGCATATACTATATTCCTGGCATGAGCAGCAGGACGCTGAAATGTTGCGCGATTTTTAACAGAATGTTCGAAAAAGTAGGGGGTAGGAGTAACAGGTTAAAGAAGAAGTTCCAGGTCTGTGAGAGCCAGAAATCTTACTTCTTTGTAGGTGACCAAATACTTATTTTCCACCATAATTTGCAAATAAAGTCATTAAAAATCATACAATGTGATTTTCTGTATTTTTTTTCTCATTTTGTCTGTCATAGTTGAAGTGCACCTATGATGAAAATTACAGGCCTCTCATCTTTTTAAGTGGGAGAACTTGCACAATTGGTGGCTGACTACATACTTTTTTGCCCCACTGTATATAGGCAGACATAGCTATGGAAAGCAAACCCCCGTCTTGAGTCAATACTGCCATCTATTGGTAAACATAAATATACCAGGTTACTACTAATAGGGTAATAGTTTCACAAAATTTGAGAATGATTTATCCATCTCAGAGTTACACATGAGAATATGTGTAACATGATAAATCATTCTCAAATTTTGTGAAACTATTACGTTATTTGTGGAGAGCCTCGGGTGTATTTCTCTCCATGTAAAGAGGTTTTTAATTATGGACATACGACAGAGTCAAAACATCCCCATTTCATTATCCCCTATGAGCAGCATAATATTTCGTTCAATAATATAAAGTCTATATAGTACTCAGTCAAAAACCTGAGTAGCTAAATTACTCCTACCCTTAACACCAAAACCTCAAATTATAGATCATGTCTGGCTGGAGAAGCCGAGTCTAATTTCGACCAGCAGGTCTAGATAACAGAGCCTGCTGGGAGAGGTTAAAGGTCAGGCTATGTAATAACATCTCTATCACTCCCGAGCAGCAAGGGGACCTGGCTGAGTCACCAGAGATGATTGCTGGGGCTGGGTGGTTGACTGTCTGATTCACTCTTCTGAGGACTCTCCCATCCCATCTCCATAACAGGTCTATTCCTATTCAGACAGCCTCTCCATCTTTTCTATTGCAACGAGTATTTGTACTGAAAATGATTTCTGCTCTTACTTTGATCAATTGCACTGAGAACAAGTAAAAGTAGGTGTCTACACTAGAGCCCAAGTCTATGTATTTTCTTGTTGCTGTATGAAACAATGAAAGGACATGTTGAAGAGACAGGTTTGCTTGTCACCACCATAATATGTAGCTATCATTATTATCCTTATCTTCAGTACTCTTGTTGGTGATAAGAAAAGTGATTAGAAACACCTGTGTGCTCAACATTTGAAAATAACTCTTTAGAAATGACAGACTAAAACATTGAAGATGGATTGTCTCTCCGTCTGCAATAACAGAAACAGATGGAGACCACTTAACAAAGACAAATCTTCAACTAGAACTGGGTAGGAGAGGACAGAGGAAGGATTTTGGGACATTTCCAGCTCAGTAATGTATTCAACTAAACTTTTATCGTTATGCCCTTTATGTGGAACAATTTACAGAGCTCACTGAAATTAGATGTTCCAGTTCAGAGTAATCTTTAGAGATCTATGTCTGTTTTTCTTAACATTTTTTATTTTATTTATTTTTATTTCACTTTTATTTAACCAGGTAGGCTAGTTGAGAACAGGTTCTCATTTGCAACTGCGACCTGGCCAAGATAAAGTGTGAACAGACAACACAGAGTTACACATGGAGTAAACAATTAACAAGTCAGTAACACAGAGAAAAAAGGGGAGTCTATATACAATGTGTGCCAAAGGCATGAGGAGGTAGGCGAATAATTACAATATTGCAGATTAACACTGGAGTGATAAATGATCAGATGGTCATGTACAGGTAGAGATATTGGTGTGCAAAAGAGCAGAAAAGTAAATAAATAAAAACTGTGGGGATGAGGTAGGTGAAAATGTCCTCCCAGGATACCCGGGCCAGGTCGATTAGAAAGGCCTGCTCACAGAAGTGTTTTAGGGAGCGTTTGACAGTGATGAGGGGTGGTCGTTTGACTGCGGCACCGTAGCGGATACAGGCAATGAGGCAGTGGTCGCTGAGATCCTGGTTGAAGACAGCGGAGGTGTATTTGGAGGGCCAGTTGGTCAGGATGACGTCTATGAGGGTGCCCTTGCTTACAGAGTTAGGGTTGTACCTGGTGGGTTCCTTGATGATTTGTGTGAGATTGAGGGCATCTAGCTTAGATTGTAGGACTGCCGGGGTGTTAAGCATATCCCAGTTTAGGTCACCTAACAGAACAAACTCTGAAGCTAGATGGGGGGGGGCAATCAATTCACAAATGGTGTCCAGGGCACAGCTGGGAGCTGAGGGGGGTCGGTAGCAGGTGGCAACAGTGAGAGACTTATTTCTGGAGAGAGTAATTTTCAGAATTAGTAGTTCGAACTGTTTGGGTATGGACCTGGAAAGTATGACATTACTTTGCAGGCTATCTCTGCAGTAGACTGCAACTCCTCCCTCTTTAGCAGTTCTATCTTGACGGAAGATGTTATAGTTGGGTATGGAAATCTCTGACTTTTTGGTGGCCTTCCTGAGCCAGGATTCAGACACGGCAAGGACATCAGGGTTAGCAGAGTGTGCTAAAGCAGTGAGTAAAACAAACTTAGGGAGGAGGCTTCTGATGTTGACATGCATGAAACCAAGGCTTTTTCGATCACAGAAGTCAACAAATGAGAGTGCCTGGGGATATGCAGGGCCTGGGTTTACCTCCACATCACCCGCGGAACAGAGAAGGAGTAGTATGAGGGTGCGGCTAAGGGCTATCAAAACTGGTCGCCTAGAGCGTTGGGGATAGAGAATAAGAGGAGCAGGTTTCTGGGCATGGTAGAATATATTCAGGGCATAATGCGCAGACAGGGGTATGGTGGGGGTATGAGGAGTGGGACTAGGGGCTCCATAGTGAACTAAAACAATGATAACTAACCTGAGCAACAGTATACAAGGCATATTGACATTTGAGAGAGACATACAGCGAGGCATAGAGTAATCACAGGTGTTGAATTGGGAAAGCTAGCTAAAACAGTGGGTGAGACAACAGCTAATCAGCTAGCATAACAACAGCAGGTAAAATGGCATTGACGAGGCAACGGGGCCGACAGATAAAACAAACAAGCAGAATGGAGTACCGTGATTAATGGACAGTCCAGCGTGCATCAGCTATGTAGCCAAGTGATCAGAGTCCAGGGGGCAGCGGTGGATGGGGCAGGGGGGCTGGACTGGCGAGTGTTATCCAGGTTAAAAAAATAACAATGACTAAGAAGCTGGTTAGCTTCTGGAGGTTCTTGAGTGTGTTCTAAAAATAAAGATAATAGCGATTCCGTATCACATTGGGTGAGGCAGGTTTCCGGAAGGTATAAACATTTTTTTTTTAAATCGGGAAGAGATAGAAAGTACATATGGGCCACTGCGTTTTTGGGACGCGGCGATGCAGACGGTTAGCAGGCAAGGTAGTAGTTAGCGGACCTGGGCTAAACAAGCTAAACAAGCTAGCAGTTAGCATGCCGAATTAGCAAGCAAGGAGATAGCGAGGGCTAGAGAGTTAGCCTTTGGAGGACGTTGCGATGGGGTGAGTCTGTTTATTCCTCTTCATGCAGTGATATCGATAGACCGGTCGTAGGTCCAGGTATTGTAGCCCAGGAGTATGCTAGGAGCTCTGGCCGGGCTAGCTTCAAGCTACGTGGGTGGAAACGCTAGCCAGGAGTAATCAACCAGGGTTGCTGTTTAGCTCGATAGCTAGTTGTGAAGATCCAGCTGAAGAATGTTCCGTTTGTGGTGGGAATCCGGGGGTAAAAAATTAAATAGGTCCGTTATGCTCTGGTTAGCGTCGCGTTGTTCGAACTGGCGAGAGCTTTCCGAGCTAAAGGTTAGCTGATGACCGGTTAGCTGAAGACCGCTAGCATAGCTGGCTAGCTTCAGTTGAAGGGTTCCGGTTTCGAAGTAAATATAAATACTTTAGGAAAAGTAGCTACATTGGCGGGTTGCAGAAGAGTATTTGGAAGCTTAGGTTTAGCAAAATGTTTTTAAAGATATGTGAAGAAAAAAATATCTAAAATATCTCAAACGAAAAAGAGACGATATTTACAGAGAGGTGATACGACAGGACGATTTACTGCTACGATTTACTGCTACGCCATCTTGGATTCGATATACATGATCAAATACATGTGATGTCTATATTGTATATGTTTGATATATGTGTGCAGGGCTCATCTGACATCCCTGTCAAAACGAAGGTTAAATAAATAAATCTGCAATTCAATTATGCCCATTCCACCTGCTTCGAGAAGTGTGTTTTGCTGTAGAGGCTCCCGAGTGGCGCAGCGGTCTAAAGCACTGCATCTCAGTGCTAGAGGCATCACAACAGCCCCTGGTTCGATAAAGGTTCAATAAAAATACATGTAAAAAGAACATAGCATTTTTACCATCAGCTCTGCCAAACCAATACTGTTCCTTAGCTTGACTGCTTTTCATTTACTAATAGTGCACCCTGAGCTTTCTCCTTGTTTAAGAACATGAAGTCTGGAGGTGGGTTCACCATAAATCAATGGATTTATTTTCATTGCAGCTGGCCTCATTAATAATTACTCCAGTCTTCATTGAGAGCTGTAATGCGTGCTGTTTACGTTATTGCGATTGGAACGGTGCATTATGGAGACCTTGTTTGGGGATTTAGCACTCTTTTAATTAGGCCTCCTTTGGTGAGAACATGGTCACATGACCCAGGTGTCATGCGCCTGCCAGGGGCCTTATTGAGCTGTAGTGAGCCTCATTAAGTCAAGCCTACACATTTACATGGGGTAACCCAGACATCCTGTAGAAAAGTGACTCGGAGATGCACTCTCTAAGGTACAGTACAATGGTGACGTCAGTCTGAGCTCAGTGAGTTTCTCTAATGCACAAAATAACTCATATAGTCATGCATAGATCAAAGCATTTAAAATACTGCAACCAACCTGTTGTGACTTGGTGTGCCTTCATCAGTGTGAGAGAAGGGTGTCAAGTAAAAACGCTAACAGTGCTACAGTAAAACCCAGTACAGGGTTTCTGCTTACGGCGTTTTGTGATATTGTCAAATGGAATTAGAGGTATGCAAAAAAACTACATTGTACATGATCAGATAGGCTACACCTCATAAAAAAACAACGTTGCCAATCCGTCAACAAGCAAATTGGTAATTCAAATGTACATTTGATATCAATTATGAAATGTGATGATCCTGGCAATTAGTCCTTAATCAATGAATTAATGTTAATTTCCCCTTCATATTTCCTGTAATTCAAAAGAGCAGCTGTTTCAGGGAGTTGAGGTTGGTTTCCCTGTTACCTTCCTATTACAAAGTGGAATTTAACGAGACTTAAAACGAGGTCATTAAATCATTTGAGTTATCACGCAGCAATAAAACCTACAGTAATGCAAGTCTTCCATCACAGTATGAAGTCCTACACTGCCATAGATAGTCATAGATAAACTCTAAAAAAAGAGAGACAAAACAGCTGAGACATGCCTGTAGCAAATTGGGGGGTTGTATGACTGGTAAAGCTGATGTAAAGCCAAAGCTTCAGTTAAAATATTAAGCTAGTGAGCTAGCATGTGGTAATAGGCACACTGCTTGCTTAGCAAGTATGTCCTGATTCAGCTTACACCAAGGCTTGAACACAGGACCTCTGCCTTGTTAACACACATGACCACCCCTACAAAGCATCTTACCAGTCAGCACCACCAGATTTTACAATTTGGCAGTGAAAGTGGCGACACTTTAGGCTGACTAGTAAGTAGCTATGTTTCCATTAACTTTATCTAGTGATTTTCTTTAGAATAAATATTTTTTAGATACCGTTTCCATTACGTCGCAATGTAACATTGCTTTTGTCAAATAAACCTGCTTCAATGGAAACCTAACTACTTTCACACATCCCCATGTGCTACATTCACCCCTGAAACTTACTCCACAGCGACCCCAGCTTTGAGTGCAGATCTACATCAAGGCACACCGCTTCCTCCTGATTCGGGGCAGGCCAGAACCCAGGATCACTGCCTTGCGAAGAACACATGACTGCCCTCCCAAAGCGCCTTAACAGTCAGCAGCAACCGAAAAGTTAACTATTTCAGGCTGACACTTCAGGCTGAGGAGTAAGTTTCACATATCCCCATGTGATACGATAGCATACAGGCAACAAAAAGGCTTGTCTTAATTATACAACAGTAAAAACTGCAGGTGCAATGATTATGATTGACAGTGACGTGCTCTTCAATGGCTAGCGGCAGTTAGCAACATTTTTTAACTCCTTTTCTCTTGCATGAAACAATAGTTCTTGACTTACTTTCTTTTACGTGTCTGTTTGGTTGGAGAAGATTGCGGTGAGCTTTTTGTAGTGCTGCTCTTCAAAGTGTCGACAGGAAGGACCCCAAATACAGACAAGGTTCCCACGCACTTCCCTTTTTTATAGTCCCAGAACAGTGATTATCAAAGCTTAAAGACAACAGTGTTCCTCTTACCAAGGATAAGCATTGCATAACATAGAAAAAGTTTTGCGTCCTTCCATTTTCTTCTGGTTGGTAGACAGTTTGTGATTACTTGTATGAGGTACATCAATAACGGTAACTAACACACTTTTGTACATGGCACTGTTCGATACAATTGACCTTATTTTAGCACCAAAAAAATTTAATACTTCCAGATCAACTGTAATATGAATACCATTGTAAAGTAAGGCAGTGACTCAGCCCCTGTAATTGGGTTAAGGGCAGAGAATCCCAGTGGAGAGAGGGGAACCGGCCAGGCAAAAACAGCAAGGGCGGTTCGTTGCTCCAGAGCCTTTCCGTTCCCCTTCATACTCCTGGGCCAGACTACACTCAATCATATGACCCACTGAAGAGATGAGTCTTCAGTAAAGACTTAAAGGTTGAGACCGAGTCTGCGTCTCTCACATGGGTATGCAGACCATTCCATAAAAATGGAGCTCTATGGGAGAAAGACCTGCCTCCAGCTGTTTGCTTAGAAATTCTAAGGACAATTAGGAGGCCTGCGTCTTGTGACCGTAGCATACGCATAGGTATGTATGTATTGGCAGGACCAAATCAGAAAGATAGGTAGGTGCAAGCCCATGTAATGCGTTCTAGGTTAGCAGTAAAACCTTGTGGAAATCAGTCGTTGCCTTAACAGGAAGCCAGTGTAGGGAGGCTAGCACTGGAGAAATATGATCACATTTTTTGGTTAAAGTCAGGATTCTAGCAGCCGTATTTAGCACCAACTGAAGTTTATTTAGTGCTTTATCCGGGTAGCCGGAAAGTAGAGCATTGCAGTAGTCTAACCAAGAAGTAACAAAAGCATGGATTCATTTTTGGACAGAAAGTGTCTGATTTTTGCAATGTTACGTAGATAGAAAAAAGCTGTCCTTGAAACAGTCACAAACTTCTACAGATGCACAATCGAGAGCATCCTGTCGGGCTGTATCACCGCCTGGTACGACAACTGCTCCGCCCACAACCGTAAGGCTCTCCAGAGGGTATTGAGGTCTGCACAACGCATCACCGGGGGCAAACTACCTGCCCTCTACACCACCCGATGTTACATGAAGGCCATAAAGATCATCAATGACAACAACCACCCGAGCCACTGCCTGTTCACTCCGCTAAGGCGAAGGTCAGTACAGGTGCATCAAAGCTGGGACCGAGAGACTGAAAAACAGCTTCTATCTCAAGGCCATCAGACTGTTAAACAGCCACCACTAACATTGAGTGGCTGCTGCCAACACACCGACTCAACTCCAGCCACTTTAATAATGGGAATTGATGGGAAATGATGTAAAATATATCACTAGCCACTTTAAACAATGCTACCTAATATAATGTTTACATACCCTACATTATTCATCTCATATGTATACGTATATACTGTACTCTATATCATCTACTGCATCTTTATGTAATACATGTATCACTAGCCACTTTAACTATGCCACTTTGTTTACATACTCATCTCATATGTATATACTGTACTCGATACCATCTACTGTATCTTGCCTATGCCGCTCTGATTCATATATCTTTATGTACATATTCTTTATCCCCTTACACTTGTGTGTATAAGACAGTAGTTTTGGAATTGTTAGTTAGATTACTTGTTGGTTATTACTGCATTGTCGGAACTAGAAGCACAAGCATTTCGCTACACTCGCATTAACATCTGCTAACCATGTGTATGTGACAAATAAAATTTGATTTGATTTTAGGTCCTGGCAGAGTTGTGCAGACTCAGGACAACTGAGCTTTGAAGGAATACGCAGATTTAAAGAGGAGTCCGGAATTGTCTTTCTAATGATCATGATCTTTTCCTCAAAGAAGTTCATTAATTTATTACTGCTGAAGTGAAAGCCATCCTCACTTGGGGAATGCTGCTTTTTAGTTAGCTTTGCGACAGTATCAAAAATACATTTAGGATTGTTCTTATTAAACTCTAAATGCGTTTTTGGGCAAAAATTCCATCTGGATCATGAGAACTTTAATGTGCCTTAATAACAAACCTGTATGCCATCTGTAAATACAAATAAATTGGTTATAATACGAGCCTAGTTGGTTTCGCTATGGAAAAAGGCTGGAAACTTCCCACTAGCCATGATTGGCTGAGATATAATAGGATGGGCTGGACATGCTGAGAGATGAGAAGCACGTTACTGTCGATAACATCAGCTGGTCAGTATGTGAAAGTAATCCTTTCCAATGTGGCTTTTTTAAAAGATATCACGTAGTAGACCTGCAAAAATGTTGCTCTCCACTTTCTGGAGGACCGAGTTTTGAAATCAGAGGAATGCCCACTGGAATTAGAGTATGATAGCTAAGGAGATTCTGGCGTTTGATTGCAAACATGCAAAAACACAAAAGACAATGTCTCCCCTTTCCAGCAAAATCAATGACGAGACCTTCATGCTGCATGATTGAAGAAGGCAATGAGCTCTGTCAGGTCTTTTTAAAAATGACGGGTGGGGAAACTGCTTTTTTCACCTGATCTGTCCAACTTTTCATCTCTAAAATGTAAATTATACAATATAAAGAGTTTATATAATGTGTCATTACATACCTATTTGAAGGTTTGTGTCAAATTTGAATCAGGTTTTTAGGGTGGCGCTAAAGTTATCTTCAGAAGTAAATAGCGGCTGTCTCCGCTTTTGAAAGTCATGATGGCTTGCAGTAATGACGCAAAAAATTAATGCATTCAGTTGTACAATTGACTTAGGTATCCCCCTTACACTGTCCCTTTCTGTAATGGCGTTCGTTTGTTGAAGGAGAGTCAGACCAAAATGCAGCGTGGTGGTTACTCACGTTCTTTAATGACGAAATAGTGAATACATGAAATAACTATACAAATACAAAACAACAAACGGAACGAGAAAACTTATCACAGCCTATCTGGTGTACACTTCACAAGAGACAGGAACAATCACCCACAAAATACACAGTGAAACCCAGGCTACCTAAATATGGTTCCCAATCAGAGACAACGAGAATCACCTGACTCTGATTGAGAACCGCCTCAGGCAGCCAAGCCTATGCTAGACACACCCCTAATCAACCACAATCCCAATGCCTACAAAAAAAACAATACGACAACACAATAAACCCATGTCACACCCTGGCCTGAACAAATAATTAACGAAAACACAAAATACTATGACCAAGGCGTGACACTTTCTTGTTTTTAATCTGCGAGAGAAACCTGTGAGAAAAGGCTGTATGACACAGAATGAGTTGCATAACGCGTCATGATATGTCACAATTTAACATACAGCGTCAGAGGGGTCAGTTTTTTAAAACTATTCTCCAATACTATCGGACCATTACCATGTCAATCAACACCTGAATAGAAATGTAGTTCACACCCCAGATTTTGATGCCAAGGCAATCACTACGGTCCCATTAGTTTTCATTGCAGCCTCGTTTGAATGTCGCAGGTTGCGCAAATTTATACAGAATGGGGTTAGTCACCGTTACTTGTTTTTGCAATGTCATGTCTGTGACTATCATTAAAGGTGAAGACTGTTATTTTATCAAATCAATTCTCTGTGTAATTATTATTACATGATTAAACTAATCATGTACACTTTAATTAACTAGGAAGTCGGGGCACCGCAGGAAAATATGTATAGAGTCTCTATTTCCCAAATCGACTCTTCAGATATTTTCATATCTCATCAAGTACAGTCTTGTATTAATGTATTGTGATTACCTCATCAGTTCTCATTAGTAAATGTCGCAAACCATTGGATATCTGCACAAACCCTAGTTTCCAGAATGAATCAGCGATATATAAAATGGCTCAATTATTTATTTACTAACTAACTAAACAAATCACAGAAATACATAAACAAACAATATATTTATTGGTTACTAACACAATGCGTTGATAAGTCCCTAGTGGGCTAATCCGGTATGATGGCTTGGTTGACAATTGGAAAGGGGTGGGACAGATAAAAAGCAGGAAAGACAAAATTGATTCATCACACACAGTTGATAATTATATTCATTGAAATGCTAATCCTTTGCACACGGCCGCTCATTCGAAAATAATTGCAATGTATATTTTTACATCCGTATGTTGCTTTTGTCTTCTCTGTTGGAATCACCGGTCCATCTGCTGGAGAGTCAGTTCATCAGAGTCTCTTGTTAACTTCCCCAGAAGTCCCCATGTCTTTTGTAGTTGTCGCTTTCTCAGCGGCTCTGGATAGTGTCTGTTGTAATGGATACAACAGGCGTACAGATGGTTGTTGCATAGGATAGATGCTTCCGCGGTTGTCGGTATTCTCGCACTAGACTTACGTAATTTCCAGCTGCAGACTAGCAATTCTACGTCTAGGATTTGCTCTTATTCTGTAGTGATTGATAGTCTCAAGAGTCTAACAATTTTCAGCTGTGTAGCCAACTGTGTAGCCAACTGTCTGGTCTCCCTGGCCTTAACCATTTCAACATGTAGCGCCATCTCCATATTTTCTGGTCTTAGAAGTTCAACCATTTTCAACCTTAGCTTACACCATGGTTTGCGTGGTCTGGTGTGAATTGCATCACAGGGGCTTTTATACTTGGGTAGAAAAAGGGCCATCTCATCATGTTTGTGCCCACCTGGGCGTGGCTACTGACTGTGCATAAGTTACCATAAACATCCAATTCTCATTTAGAAGATTAAATCACATTGTTACTTATTCATTCATCTTCATTCATCTTCAAAATCAAATCAAAATCAAATCAAATGTATTTATATAGCTAGCCCTTCGTACATCAGCTGATATCTCAAAGTGCTGTACAGAAACCCAGCCTCAAATCCCAAACCGCAAGCAATGCAGGTGTAGAAGCACGGTGCCTAGAAAAAAACTCCCTAAAAAGGCTAAACCCAAGGAAGAAACCTAGAGAGGAACCAGGCTATGAGGACTGGGTGGCCAGTCCTCTTCTGGCTGTGCCAGACAGAGATTATAACAGAACATGGTCAAGTGTTAGTGTGTAGTGTTAGCTAGCTACATAGCTGTCTTTGCTGTCTTCGTATCCAAGATAATTGTGTAGTTTAGAGTGTGTAGTCTTAGAGTGATTATCTTAATTTACCGAGGTTAGCTAGCCAGCTATTTGTCGTCCTTAACGTAGGAGACTCTGCTAGCTAGCCAACAGCTAGCCAACAGCTAGCCGACAGCTAGCCAACAGCTAGCCGACAGCTAGCCAACGTCTACCGAATAGGACTCAACAACCCGGTCGCATTCACAGGTAGTATCACATTTTCATTTCATTTCATTAAAGTACAACGTTTTTATTTGTTTGATCGTAGCTAGCTACACAGCTAGCTACATAGCCGTCTTTGTATCAAAGATAATTGTGTAGTCTAGAGCGATTTTCTAGGTTAGCTAGCCAGCTATTGTCGTTCTTTTAACGCAACGTAACGTAAACAACACTGCTAGCCAGCCAGCTAGCCCCCGAATAGCAGCACTGCAGAAACTATTACACTCAACGGAACGACTTGATTAGTGTAGTGTCAACAACGCAGCCACTGCCAGCTAGCCTACTTCAGCAGTACTGTATCATTTTAATCATTTTAGTCAATAAGATTCTTGCTACGTAAGCTTAACTTTCTGAACATTCGAGACGTGTAGTCCACTTGTCATTCCAATCTCCTTTGCATTAGCGTAGCCTCTTCTGTAGCCTGTCAACTATGTGTCTGTCTATCCCTGTTCTCTCCTCTCTGCACAGACCATACAAACGCTCCACACCGCGTGGCCGCGGCCACCCTAATCTGGTGGTCCCAGCGCGCATGACCCACGTGGAGTTCCAGGTCTCCGGTAGCCTCTGGAACTGCCGATCTGTGGCCAACAAGGCAGAGTTCATCTCAGCCTATGCCTCCCTCCAGTCCCTCGACTTCTTGGCACTGACGGAAACATGGATCACCACAGACAACACTGCTACTCCTACTGCTCTCTCTTCGTCCGCCCACGTGTTCTCGCACACCCGAGAGCTTCTGGTCAGCGGGGTGGTGGCACCGGGATCCTCATCTCTCCCAAGTGGTCATTCTCTCTTTCTCCCCTTACCCATCTGTCTATCGCCTCCTTTGAATTCCATGCTGTCACAGTTACCAGCCCTTTCAAGCTTAACATCCTTATCATTTATCGCCCTCCAGGTTCCCTCGGAGAGTTCATCAATGAGCTTGATACCTTGATAAGCTCCTTTCCTGAGGACGGCTCACCTCTCACAGTGCTGGGCGACTTTAACCTCCCCACGTCTACCTTTGACTCATTCCTCTCTGCCTCCTTCTTTCCACTCTTCTCCTCTTTTGACCTCACCCTCTCACCTTCCCCCCCTACTCACAAGGCAGGCAATACGCTCGACCTCATCTTTATTAGATGCTGTTCTTCCACTAACCTCATTGCAACTCCCCTCCAAGTCTCCGACCACTACCTTGTATCCTTTTCCCTCTCGCTCTCATCCAACACCTCCCACACTGCCCCTACTCGGATGGTATCGCGCCGTCCCAACCTTCGCTCTCTCTCCCCCGCTACTCTCTCCTCTTCCATCCTATCATCTCTTCCCTCTGCTCAAACCTTCTCCAACCTATCTCCTGATTCTGCCTCCTCAACCCTCCTCTCCTCCCTTTCTGCATCCTTTGACTCTCTATGTCCCCTATCCTCCAGGCCGGCTCGGTCCTCCCCTCCCGCCCCGTGGCTCGACGACTCATTGCGAGCTCACAGAACAGGGCTCCGGGCAGCCGAGCGGAAATGGAGGAAAACTCGCCTCCCTGCGGACCTTTCACTCCCTCCTCTCTACATTTTCCTCCTCTGTCTCTGCTGCTAAAGCCACTTTCTACCACTCTAAATTCCAAGCATATGCCTCTAACCCTAGGAAGCTCTTTGCCACCTTCTCCTCCCTCCTGAATCCTCCTCCCCCCCCCCCTCCTCCCTCTCTGCAGATGACTTCGTCAACCATTTTGAAAAGAAGGTCGACGACATCCGATCCTCATTTGCTAAGTCAAACGACACCGCTGGTTCTGCTTACACTGCCCTACCCTGTGCTCTGACCTCTTTCTCCCCTCTCTCTCCAGATGAAATCTCGCGTCTTGTGACGGCCGGCCGCCCAACAACCTGCCCGCTTGACCCTATCCCCTCCTCTCTTCTCCAGACCATTTCCGGAGACCTTCTCCCTTACCTCACCTCGCTCATCAACTCATCCCTGACCGCTGGCTACGTCCCTTCCGTCTTCAAGAGAGCGAGAGTTGCACCCCTTCTGAAAAAACCTACACTCGATCCCTCCGATGTCAACAACTACAGACCAGTATCCCTTCTTTCTTTTCTCTCCAAAACTCTTGAACGTGCCGTCCTTGGCCAGCTCTCCCGCTATCTCTCTCAGAATGACCTTCTTGATCCAAATCAGTCAGGTTTCAAGACTAGTCATTCAACTGAGACTGCTCTTCTCTGTATCACGGAGGCGCTCCGCACTGCTAAAGCTAACTCTCTCTCCTCTGCTCTCATCCTTCTAGACCTATCGGCTGCCTTCGATACTGTGAACCATCAGATCCTCCTCTCCACCCTCTCCGAGTTGGGCATCTCCGGCGCGGCCCACGCTTGGATTGCGTCCTACCTGACAGGTCGCTCCTACCAGGTGGCGTGGCGAGAATCTGTCTCCTCACCACGCGCTCTCACCACTGGTGTCCCCCAGGGCTCTGTTCTAGGCCCTCTCCTATTCTCGCTATACACCAAGTCACTTGGCTCTGACATAACCTCACATGGTCTCTCCTATCATTGCTATGCAGACGACACACAATTAATCTTCTCCTTTCCCCCTTCTGATGACCAGGTGGCGAATCGCATCTCTGCATGTCTGGCAGACATATCAGTGTGGATGACGGATCACCACCTCAAGCTGAACCTCGGCAAGACGGAGCTGCTCTTCCTCCCAGGGAAGGACTGCCCGTTCCATGATCTCGCCATCACGGTTGACAACTCCATTGTGTCCTCCTCCCAGAGCGCTAAGAACCTTGGCGTGATCCTGGACAACACCCTGTCGTTCTCAACTAACATCAAGGCGGTGGCCCGTTCCTGTAGGTTCATGCTCTACAACATCCGCAGAGTACGACCCTGCCTCACACAGGAAGCGGCGCAGGTCCTAATCCAGGCACTTGTCATCTCCCGTCTGGATTACTGCAACTCGCTGTTGGCTGGGCTCCCTGCCTGTGCCATTAAACCCCTACAACTCATCCAGAACGCCGCAGCCCGTCTGGTGTTCAACCTTCCCAAGTTCTCTCACGTCACCCTGCTCCTCCGCTCTCTGCACTGGCTTCCAGTTGAAGCTCGCATCCGCTACAAGACCATGGTGCTTGCCTACGGAGCTGTGAGGGGAACGGCACCTCAGTACCTCCAGGCTCTGATCAGGCCCTACACCCAAACAAGGGCACTGCGTTCATCCACCTCTGGCCTGCTCGCCTCCCTACCACTGAGGAAGTACAGTTCCCGCTCAGCCCAGTCAAAACTGTTCGCTGCTCTGGCCCCCAATGGTGGAACAAACTCCCTCACGACGCCAGGACAGCGGAGTCAATCACCACCTTCCGGAGACACCTGAAACCCCACCTCTTTAAGGAATACCTAGGATAGGATAAAGTAATCCTTCTCACCCCCCCCCCCTTAAAAGATTTAGATGCACTATTGTAAAGTGGCTGTTCCACTGGATGTCATAAGGTGAATGCACCAATTTGTAAGTCGCTCTGGATAAGAGCGTCTGCTAAATGACTTAAATGTAAATGTAAATGTATATCCATAAATCTCTGTTTACAATGATGCATCGTTCAAAAAATGCTACTGAAATGTCAGGAGAAATGCCGATAGCTCCGGCAGATAACGTCAGCTAACAAGGAATACACATCATAAACTTTGACTAAATATGCATGTTTTACATATGTATAGGAAGATACACTTCTTCTAAATGCAATCACTGTGTTACATTTATTTTTAATGTTACAGGTTGCGTTCACTAGGCTATACTAGGAGTCGGCGCTCCAAAATTAGCATTATCGCTCCTCTATCTTGGAGTCGACAGAAACCCAAATTTACCACATAAATATTCCCTTACCTTTGCTGTTCTTCCATCAAAAGACCTGGAAGGGATTATACTTACCAAACCAGCGTTTAGTTTTCAAGTCTGCGTCTGGTTCTCAAAATAGCCACACTTCGGTCGAAATGTAGGCAAAATTCAAGTGGATGCGCACCAAAACGTCGAAATTACATATTATATATCGAGTAAACTTGTCAAACTATGTTCATAATTAAGCTTTAACATGTTATAAAGGTGCACAGAAATCTTGAGGACGAACAGAAACACACACGTCGTTTAATCGATCCTGAAGAAAATACATCACCCGGCCAGAGCGCGCGTAACAGTCACCTTTTTTTTCGCTTGGCCGAGAGGTTTCGGCTCGCTCAAACTCCCGTGAGCGCGCGATTCTCACAATGAGAAGCCCCATTGAAAGCAGGCTTCGCGCTGAACACGTACAGACTGTTCCCAGAGCGGTAGCTGTTTGGGAAGTGCGTGTGAGATGACGTCAAAGTTGGGCCAACTTTTTCCATGACAAGAGAGCATTTGGGAGAATGCATGCCCTGAGGGTTCTGCTTTACATAGAGACAAAATTTAAACGGTTTTAGAAGCTTTAGAGTGTTTTCTATTCAATAATATTTTTTATATGCATATATTAGCAATTTTGGGGAAAAATATTTTCAGTTTACTATGGGCACGCACTTTCTCCAACAGGGGCAGTATAGAGCAAGAGTTCTAAGAGGTTAAAGTGTACTGTTAGCAAGCAGGCTCGTTAGCTAAAATTACGTGTATGATATGTGTAGTAATATTATTCGTATCTCAGGGCCATTTACATTGCTAGTTATAGCCTAATGTTAGCTAGCAAGATAACATTATGGTTAATTGATTAGCCAGCTCGCTACATATCTAAACAAAAGACTCCACTATGCAAGTAACCATTTCACTACACCTTCTGTATCCTGTGCATGTGACACATGAACGTTGATATAGTATGTGTTTACCAGAGACGGTAATGTGAAGAACATGACCTGGACCAAAGTCAAATTCGGATATAACGTTAGGCCAATGAGACAGTGCCCAAGTTAAGAAATTCTCTGGTAGAATACCATGCTTTTATTTTTTCACACTGACAACCGTAGTCTATTTTCTCTTATTGACTCGCATTAACTTGTAAATAATGATCTTGTTCTGAGTTTATTTTTCTGTAATAATGAAGACAAATGAGCTAAATTGAAGACATTGTCAGCTATCCAGCTAACTTAACATTTTCTAGCTAGCTAACAAGCTAGAAACTAACCAAAATATTGTTTAGAACGTTGGTTTTAGTTGCCTGGTTTATTGGTGTTAAAATACACTTACTTATGCTCTTTTGGATCACCATGCTGCTGATGTCATAGTAGCCTGTAGTTTTTGTGTTTATACTTCATAATGACAATGACTAGTTTAATGTCAAAAAGACAATAGAATGTTCATGATGTCACAACTGTCGATAGACGTAGTATAAACCAGGCTTTAGTCTTCAAAGCTTTGGTTGTTTAGTACATGGCCTCACATGTGAATACTTAAAGAAATGGGTGGGGCTGCGGCTTGGGTGTGAACAATGTTGAATGGGTGTGGACTAAGAAGACCTCTCCAGTAGGTTTACCAAAACATTCAAGGGACATTTTCTCAAAAGTGAGGTTACAAGTTTATCAAATTTCAAAGGAGAATTACTTTCCTATTGCTCATCAACTGTAGTGTATGATATACAATTTTCTAGCTCCGAGTCTCTACTTTTATGCAATGTCAAAAAACATCATTTCAAATTTTGCTACATAAGACCGAATCGAGCCGGGCGGTCACATATGAACAAAGTTATGTCTGAAATACATTACATTTAAGTCATTTAGCAGACGCTCTTATCCAGAGCGACTTACAAATTGGTGCATTCACCTTATGACATCCAGTGGAACAGCCACTTTACAATAGTGCATCTAAATCTTTTAAGGGGGGGGGGGGTGAGAAGGATTACTTTATCCTATCCTAGGTATTCCTTAAAGAGGTGGGGTTTCAGGTGTCTCCGGAAGGTGGTGATTGGCTCCGCTGTCCTGGCATCTTGAGGGAGTTTGTTCCACCATTGGGGGGCCAGAGCAGCGAACAGTTTTGACTGGGCTGAGCGGGAACTGTACTTCCTCAGTGGTAGGGAGGCGAGCAGGCCAAAGGTGGATGAACGCAGTGCCCTTGTTTGGGTGTAGGGCCTGATCAGAGCCTGGAGGTACTGAGGTGCCGTTCCCCTCACAGCTCCGTAGGCAAGCACCATGGTCTTGTAGCGGATGCGAGCTTCAACTGGAAGCCAGTGGAGAGAGCGGAGGAGCGGGGTGACGTGAGAGAACTTGGGAAGGTAGAACACCAGACGGGCTGCGGCGTTCTGGATGAGTTGTAGGGGTTTAATGGCACAGGCAGGGAGCCCAGCCAACAGCGAGTTGCAGTAATCCAGACGGGAGATGACAAGTGCCTGGATTAGGACCTGCGCCGCTTCCTGTGTGAGGCAGGGTCGTACTCTGCGGATATTGTAGAGCATGAACCTACAGGAACGGGCCACCACCTTGATGTTAGTTGAGAACGACAGGGTGTTGTCCAGGATCACGCCAAGGTTCTTAGCGCTCTGGGAGGAGGACACAATGGAGTTGTCAACCGTGATTGCGAGATCATGGAACGGGCAGTCCTTCCCCGGGAGGAAGAGCAGCTCCGTCTTGCCGAGGTTCAGCTTGAGGTGGTGATCCGTCATCCACACTGATATGTCTGCCAGACATGCAGAGATGCGATACTTGAATACTTATGGATCTCTGGGCCCAGTTGTTCAAATGTTGTCTGGATTTCACCTATCCGATAGGAGTAAATGCATAGAAATGGAATGAATAGTAATCATTGACTTGAATATAACTCTCGTTGTATTCATTCTATGTAATGTGCATTTAATCATACATGATACCCAAAATAGATAACATTTTTTAAACTGGGACTTTTGAACATAGAGTCTCTAATGAAAAATCACTTGGCAGCTAGATCCTCTTCAGTGATTTAGCTTCTTGTGTATTGATCATGAAACAGTCTCATCTATTTAGCAAAGTGTCTTTGAGCTCACATAGAATATCAAAAACGAAGAAGAATCTTTAGTTCCAAAGACCAAAGAATCTTCTGCATTTAATCATGAAGCAGTGTGTTGACAGAGAACTGTTCTA
The DNA here is from genome assembly GCF_023373465.1 of Oncorhynchus keta. NCBI lineage: Eukaryota > Metazoa > Chordata > Actinopteri > Salmoniformes > Salmonidae > Oncorhynchus > Oncorhynchus keta. Next base: position 51,143,544 of record NC_068454.1, read on the forward strand.
CAATTCCAATAATAACTTTCTGTAGACTCCATGCTTCTCATAAATTAGCATTATAACGTAGCAGTACTTTAACTATTCTTTATTCTGGACAGCTTTAAGAAAACATTCATATACTGTAAATCTCTTTCCTTTCCTATGGACACACACACACCAGTCGACTAATCAATGATGGTCTGTTTCTGTCTCTGTAGTGTCATTTAAATTTAATCACTACCATTACACTGCCTTTCATTGATTATTGATTGCCATTACCATTAGTATCTATCTGTTTATCCTGCTACTGGTCACTATATTACTCCTGTTTACATGTTGATATGACCATTAGTATATTACCAAAGTATTTACAGTATATATTCCTGCTACGAGTCACTTTTCAGCACTGCTATATAGTCTACTACTACTACTACTACTATTAATCCTGTTACCAGTCGCTTTTGACTAATTCCTGCCTACATGTATTGTACATATCTACCTCAATTATCCTTGCACACTGTAAATGTGGTATTGGCATTGAACCTGTATGTAGTTTACACGCTCTTGTGTTCTTTTTCTTTGCTTCTTATTTCTCGAGTTTGTTTCATTTCTCTAGTTATACTATTTTAGATATTTAATAGAGAATTGTTGGGAAGGGCTCGCAAGTTAAGCATATCACTGTACTTGTTCATGTGACAATACAACTTGAAACTTGTCTAAGCAGTAATTATGCCAGTGATGATGATCATTCACAGAAAATATAAAATTCAAGTAAATTATATACTAAAAAGGTAATCCGACTGCACTTCCCATGTACCAAGCCTGCACTCCAAATATACCAAACCTGCTCTTCCCATGTTGAGCTCTCCTGGTCCTCACACTGAGCCTCTCTCCCCAGACACACTCACCAGGAGATAAATTCCACCAATTTCCTGTGTTGACAGTCCTGAGCTGCTTCCTTGACTCCTTGACAATTAATGGTCCAAAACCATTAATCCTGTTGCCAGTCACTTTTGACTAATTCCTGCCGACATGTATTGTACATATCTACCTCAACTATCCCTACACACTGTAAATGTGGTATTGGCATTGGTATTGGCATTGAACCTGTATGTAGCTTACACTCTCTTGTGTTCTTTTTTCTTTGCTTCTTATTTCTCGAGTTTGTTTCAGTTCTCTAGTTATACTATTTTAGATATTTAATACAGAATTGTTGGGAAGGGATCGCAAGTTAAGCATATCACTGTACTTGTGCATGTGACAATACAACTTGAAACTTGTCTAAGCAGTAATTATGCCAGTGATCAATCAATCAAATTTGATTTATATAGCCCTTCGTACATCAGCTGATATCTCAAAGTGCTGTACAGAAACCCAGCCTAAAACCCCAAACAGCAAGCAATGCAGGTGTAGAAGCACGGTGGCTAGGAAAAACTCCCTAGAAAGGCCAAAACCTAGGAAGAAACCTAGAGAGGAACCAGGCTATGTTGGGTGGCCAGTCTTCTTCTGGCTGTGCCGGGTGGAGATTATAACAGAACATGGCCAAGATGTTCAAATGTTCATAAATGACCAGCATGGTCGAATAATAACAAGGCAGAACAGTTGAAACTGGAGCAGCAGCACAGTCAGGTGGACTGGGGACAGCAAGGAGTCATCATGTCAGGTCATCCTGGGGCACGGTCCTTGGGCTCAGGTCAGTTGAAACTGGAGCAGCAGCATGGCCAGGTGGACTGGGGACAGCAAGGAGTCATCATGTCAGGTAGTCCTGGGGCATGGTCCTAGGGCTCAGGTCAGTTGAAACTGGAGCAGCAGCATGGCCAGGTGGACTGGGGACAGCAAGGAGCCATCATGTCAGGTAGTCCTGGGGCATGGTCCTAGGGCTCAGGTCCTCCGAGAGAGAGAAAGAAAGAAGGAGAGAATTAGAGAACGCACACTTAGATTCACACAGGACACCGAATAGGACAGGAGAAGTACTCCAGATATAACAAACTGACCCTAGCCCCCCGACACATAAACTACTGCAGCATAAATACTGGAGGCTGAGACAGGAGGGGTCAGGAGACACTGTGGCCCCATCCGAGGACACCCCCGGACAGGGCCAAACAGGAAGGATATAACCCCACCCACTTTGCCAAAGCACAGCCCCCACACCACTAGAGGGATATCTTCAACCACCAACTTACCATCCTGAGACAAGGCTGAGTATAGCCCACAAAGATCTCCGCCACGGCACAACCCAAGGGGGGGTGCCAACCCAGACAGGATGACCACAACAGTGAATCAACCCACTCAGGTGACGCACCCAGTGATGATGATCATTCACAGAAAATATAAAATTCAAGTAAATGATATACTAAAAAGGTAATCCGACTGCACTTCCCATGTACCAAGCCTGCACTCCAAATGTACCAAACCTGCTCTTCCCATTTACCAAACCACACCAATTGAGCTCTCCTGGTCCTCACACTGAGCCTCTCTCCCCAGACACACTCACCAGGAGATAAATTCCACTCATTTCCTGTGTTGACAGTCCTGAGCTGCTTCCTTGACTCCTTGACAATTAATGGTCCAAAACGTTTTCCCATCCAATATAGCACCATCAATCACATTGCGTGCCTTCATTACTTTCTATAATTATGTGTCACTGTTCTCTGTTCAAAGCATTGCCACAGCAAAGGCAGTGAGAAGAGGAGGGTGCCATGGCAAAAGCTATAGTTTGGAAGTGAAAACAGATCCAAATTAATTACTCTTTGAGCTGTGTTCAACCACTTATGCAGAAATCGGGGCCGATCTCAGTGCCTTCAGCACTAGCCAGTTAGGAGCAATTAGGGGCAACCAGGAAGTGACCCAGAAGTAAATGAGGGCCAAACAGGAAATTATAGGTGCTGACCTGCAGTGGGCAGGGAGGACACAACAATATACACATCCTGATATGCTCAATGGTTGGAATCTGCAGGTAATTGATGTGGTGGGAGAGGTCTACCTAGGGGAAACTGATGCAGACAATGCAATTTGTATAAGCACCCTTACAGAGAAGGATCCCAGACATCAGAGGTAGGTGGTAATGCAAGGGTAAATTGATAGTGTGAATTGTGAAAAGGATATGCTACAGTGGTTATTCCTTTAAAAGTTGTGTTGTACTGCAGCACAGATTGCTAGTTAGTGCTAGTTTGACCACCAGAGGGCATCTTTGAGAAGAATTTGACTGTTTTTATAATCGGCTGTACTAGAGAATTTAAAACCTTTTTCTGTAAGAACATAGTATATGGGATTGATTAAAATCTTAAGTCGACCCTCTACTTTTTCGAACATTCTGTTAAAAATTGCGCAACATTTCAGCGCCCTGCTTCTCATGCCAGGAATATAGCATATGCATATGATTAGTATGTGTGGATAGAAAACACTCAGACGTTTATAAAACTGGTTAAATCACGGCTGTGACTATAACAGAATGTGCGTTTCATCGAAAAGCGCAGGAAAATCTGATCACTGAAAATTGGAAAATATATCAATGCGCCACTTGCATGTATTGTCTATGGGAAAGCAAATTACCTGGAGCCGAGATTGCAATTCCTACAGCTTCCACACGATGTCAACAGTCTTGTCATTTGCCTAGGCTTTGCTTCTTGGTCAAACGAAGAAAAGACAGCCCATTTCTTCCGGTCTCCGACCGGATATTTTGGTTGAGATTTACCCGGACATTATTTCCAGACGTACAGCTATAGAATACACATCGCCTCGTGATCAATTTGATCGCTTATTAACATTTACTAATACCTAAAGTTGCATTACAAAAGTATTTCGAAGTGTTTTGTGCAAGTTTATTGTCGACTTTTTTAATTTAAAAAAATGACGTTACAAGACACTATTTTTTTCGTTGATCACACAGTCTTCATAGATCGATATCTAGGCTATATATGGACCGATTTAATCGAAAAAAAGATCCAATAGTGATTATGGGACATCTAGGAGTGCCAACAAAGAAGATGGTCAAAGGTAATGAATGTTTTATTTGTGCGGTTTGTGTAGCGACGACTATGCTAATTATTTTGTTTACGTCCCCTGCGGGTCTTTTGGGGTGTTACATGCTATCAGATAATAGCTTCTCATGCTTTCGCCAAAAAGCATTTTAAAAATCTGACTTGTTGCCTGGATTCACAACGAGTGTAGCTTTAATTCAATACCCTGCATGTGTATTTTAATGAACGTTTGAGTTTTAACGAGTGCTATTAGCATTTAGCGTAGCTCATTTGCATTTCCAGATGTCTAGATGGGACGCCTGCGTGTCAGGTAGGAGCAAGAGGTTAAGAAATGTAGCTTGATTAATTTGATTGATATTATGGTGTTTCTATTACAAGAAAAATGAAAAACAAAACCCTCAGGGTTTCATTTAGGAAAATATGGAGCTGTACAACATGACCGGTCGAGAATAGGCTACTAAGTGACTGCGAGTGAAGAGCAAAATAATCATAACATTTCCACACCATAATTGTAGGCTGACCAATACCCAAACAGAGATTCAGTGAAAATAAAAACCTCATTGATTTATCAAGACCAGTCCCCAAGCTTGTCTCAGAGCAGCGTGAAACAGTGCTGAAATAGTCGACCACAGGTGGGTAGGCGTCTGCTTCAAAACCTCCTATAACAATTGGATGACTCTGGGTGTTCCAGTAAGCAACAATTTGTTGCCTTCATTAGCCTACTTTATTTCAATATTTCTGTAATTCAGTTATATTTATTCCTATAGTAATTCATTACGGATCCATCCAGATGTTGTTAGAAAACAAGGCATTTGGTGGACACGGTACCAAACGCATACAGAACCCGTCTCCTTGTGGTGTTTATTCTTGTCAAGCAAAGAGGCACTGAGTTTGAAGGTAGGACTTGAAATACATCCACAGGTACACCTCCGATTGACTCAAATAATGTCAATTAGCCTGTCAGAATGTTCTAAAGCCATGACATATTTTCTGGAATTTTCCAAGCTGTTTAAAGGCAGTCAACTTAGTGTATGTAAACCTCTGACCCACTGGAAATGTGATACAGTGAATTAGAAGTGAAATAATCTGTCTGTAAACAATTTTGGGAAAAATTACTTGTATCATGCACAAAGTAGATATCCTAACCGACTTGACAAAACTATAGTTTCTTAACAAGAAATTTGTGGAGTGGTGGAACAACAAGTTTTATTGACTCCAACCTATATGTATGCAAACTTCCGAATTCAACTGTATGTAGCAACATTTGAAATGGTGTTTTTTTCCATTATATAAAAGTAGAAACTCGGGGTATATCATACATTGCATTTGAGGAACAATGGGAAAGTAATTCTGCTTTGAAAGTTGATCAACTTTTGAGAAAATAGCTTTTGAATGTTTTACTATCTTGTGAAGAGCTCTTCTTTGTTGACACTTATTCAGCATCGTTCAAACCCTCACCCTAAGCTTCAGCCCCAGCTGTCTCGTTTTGCTCTCGAAACGCACACTTTGACACTCTGGCCAATGATTTGTTTACCTCTGGATAACATGAAAACACCCTAACCAGCTCTGCTGCCAACAATTTCATTAAGCTTTTCTGCAGATGTTTACTGAAACCGGCCATATTCAACAGGTGTTGTACACACGTCATGTAACATTAGCTAACGAGCCAGCCAGCCAACATTGTTAGTGAAACAATAAACAGTGCCAACAATGCCACAGTGCTGGGAGCTAACCAACCACGTTCAATGTTAGCTAGCTGACATTAGGCTCTAACTAGAACAGCACACAGCTCTGGGAAATGAATATTAATGTCAGCTAGGGTGCCAGACAGCTAACGTTAGCTAGCAGTACACTTTCGCTTAAGACATATAGCTTGCTAGCTAGATAAGCAATGTACCTAGCTAGGTAAACAAAGTGTAAGTTCACGCACGTCACATAAACATTAGCTAGTCAAACAACAATGAATAGTGCCAACAATCTCAGTGCTGGGAGCCAACCAACCATGGTCAATGTTAGCTAACATTAGGCTCTAACTAGAACAGCAAACGGATCTGGGAAATCGAATAATAACATCACCTAGAAATCCAGCCAGCTAACGTTAGCTTGAAATTAACCTCTTCAACCTATGGGGTCGCTATGTCATTATTGGATTGAAAAACGTGCCTGTTTTAAGCGCAATATTTTGTCACGAAAAGATGCTCGACTATGCATACAATTGGCAGCGTTGGAAAGAAAACACTCTGACGTTTCCAAAACTGCAAAGATATTATCTGTGAGTGCCCCAGAACTGATGCAACAGGCGAAACCAAGATGAAACTTCAAACAGGAAATGAGCAGGATTTTTGACTCTCTGTTTTTCATTGTCTCCTTATATGGCTGTGAAAGCGCCACAAATTAGCCTGCCCTTTCTATCGTTTCTCCAAGTTGTCTGCAGCATTGTGACGTATTTGTAGGCATATCATTGGAAGATTGGCCATAAGAGACTACATTTACCAGGGGTCCGCCCGGTGTCCTTTGTTGAAATTGTTGCGTAATCTCCAAGCTGCTCGTATTCATCCATGTGATTGAGACCTAGAGGAGACTTCCAGGAATGATATATCATGAAGAGATATGTGAAAATCACCTTGTGAGGATTGATTCTAAACAACGTTTACAATGTTTCAGTCGATATTATGGAGTTAATGTGGAAGAAAGTTTGGCGTTTGGATGAATGAATTTTAGTTTTTTTTTGGTAGCCAAACATGACGCAGAAAACGGACCGATTTCTCCTGCACAAATAATCTTTCAGGAAAACGGAACATTTGCTATCTAACTGAGAGTCTCCTCATTGAAAACATCCGAAGTTCTTCAAAGGTAAATGATTTATTGAATGTTTTTGCTGGTTTTTGTGAAAATGTTGCGTGCTAATGCTAACGCTAAATGCTAATGCTAAATGCTAACGCTAAATGCTAAATGCTAGTTTGCTATGGTTGAGAAGCATATTTTTGAAAATCTGAGAGGATGTGTTGTTAACAAAAGGCTAAGCTTGAGAGCTAGCATATTGATTTCATTTCATTTGCGATTTTCATGAATAGTTAACGTTGCGTTATGGTAATAGTCTTGAGGCTGTAGTCATGATCCCGGATCCGGGTTGGCTCGACGCAAGAAGTTAAACCACTTTCTGTCAAAATTGGAAAACGAGTAATATCTGAAAATGTAACGTTAGCTAGCTAACGCTGCCCTTAGTTTGAAGATGAAATCCAGAGAAAGGTGTTTCATCCATCTCTTTAGCCATCATACTCAAAACTTGATCCTCCAGAAAGTGGGGAGCCACACTTCTACAGTTCCACTACACAATATATTTTTTTTAAAGCAGCGTTCGACAGGATTGCCAACATAGACTGACGAGCTTCTGTGGCAGACCAATCTGAACTCCTCTTTTGGCATGTCCTTCCCACTCATTATCTCAGACAATCATTGCTAGTGGGAAGGTTGCTCGCTTTTTCTGTGGCTTAACCAATAAGGCTCATAATTGAACAATTGTATTCGTATTTACAGATGGCATTCAAGTTTGATATTAAGGCACATGAAAGTTCACATGTTCAAGAAGGCATTTCTGCCCCAAAACGCATTTTGCTAAAAAAACAAAACGCCTCCTCAATTCACTTCTGTGGCCGGTCTGTGCTGTCGGTCCCCCTATCACAGGACAGAAAGGGTTGAGGGGGGACACACTGATTTGAGGGCACCAAGCAGCGGAACTGACAGAGATGGATTCTCTGTGGCCCAAGAATGGAATTACTTTTTCTTCCCTCTGGAACTGAGCGAGAAGCATCTGAAGGGCTGCAAGCAATCTCTCCCAGCCAGGATCCAAACAAGAAAAGTGCCAAGAAAAGCTAATAGGCTGGAGGTGGGGAAAAGACAGGACTATTTGGATAAAATGTTTACATTTTAGCTCACCCTAACCTTAACCTGCTGTGCAAATTCTCCTAACCTGCTACAAAATGAAAATTCTGACATCAGCTGTACAATGTAGTCAAAACCTGGAGCCAGGGGAAACAGGAGGCAACGAAGCCAAAAAGCTCTGCAGGTCCTCAAAACGTGTTTAATCAACAGCAGCTGCTGAGGAGGCAATTTGAGGCCGTTAGAGTCCTGCTTTGTTGAAATGTAAATGCATTTGTTATTTTTGTCATTTCTACATAGCTGCACTCTGACTCACCAATGCTGTAAGGTCCAGTAAATTGAAAAGCTCTTGATGTGATGATGGTTATTTGACAGAGTTGGTAATTGGAAATTAGGCAGGTGGTGTAGGCTCAAGCTCACAGTGGGAAACAGATGGGAGTGTTTCACTCTCTCAGTAGGACAGAGACACAGAGGTGTACTTTCCAATATCAGCTAGAGAGGCTCTGTACTGAGCTAGCTGCTTTAATCCAGATTCACCTTCTGGGTTAAAGCAGGGTCTTTAAGTTCAAATCGTAACCATGATCATCATCATCACAATGATAGGAAATGCAAAGTTAGTGATGTTACAATTCAAAAAGCCAGTGACACTCTCTGCATGTGGCTGACCCAATTGAAGATGTGAAGATGAATTTCAGGAACAAAGCAGACAAGAAGGCTTTCCTAATACAGATGGAGTCATTTTTTTTCTCAAGAAATTTGTTGAATCCCACAGTACTTTCACCATTAATGGTGCATGGCTGCAGTGTGATGATGCATCATCAGACAGTGAGAAGACTGTCTCTCACTGAATCTGTCTTAAAAGATTACTTTTTTACCTCACTCACTCTCCCTCCCTCCAAACTCTGTCCATTTATTTTTTCCTACACTCTTCTATTTGAATTCCACTGCAGTCACACAACTCTTATGATGGTCTCCACTAGTCTACCTCTCCTGACACAGTTATTTTATGACAATCTGCTTGATACTGTAGAGTCATATCAGACAAAGCAACTAATCAGCATTTTGAGCATAGGCCTGTCTCATCCAGTGATGCTCTCGAACACTTTCATCCCATCATTCACAGCATAGCCCGCCAGCCAGCCAGTGTGTATGCTTGCGTGTGATTGAGATTGTTAATGCTTGCATGGGTGCGTGCATGTGTGTGTGTGTGTTTCTGTGAAAGAAAGAGATTGGCCCTGACCCTAAAGGCGCCCACATACTAGGTTTGCTCCTAGCAGAACTCGGCTAGTTGATGTGAACGTCTGTGCCTTGCATACTCCCTTTAGAATTTCGCTTGAAAAACGTTTAAAAACTGCAATATTACTGTTTGTCCCTCTTGGACGCAGTAAACAGTACACTTCCTAAAATATAGATTATAACTAAAGAAATCTGCAATTAGTTTAGATTTCGGTCTTACTTGGACAATTTTACATCGACCTACTGTAAGATGTTTGGTGCAGTATTTCTGCATGAAACAAATCTGCATGAAAACGAGTGGTCTCTCATTGAATGACAACAAACACTTAATTGAAGAATCCCTACTGTTGACTAATCAATGACTAAGGGGCATAGACTTCAGCTACTGAACTTCGGCTTGACTCAAGAAAAACATTTGTGTGCACGAACAGCCGGAAAAAAAACCTTGCCGAAGACCAAAAGGAACAAAAATGTCACAAAATGTCATAATATACACGCAAATTCTTTTTTACCGTTTCAGATGGGATGCATGCAGACATTTTAACTCTCACGCCTACTGTCGGCTGACATGACTGGCTGTGTTTGTCTAGTCTGATCACAGCTCATTTGTCTGTGTGCATTTAATCTGCAGCGCTCTTATTGTATGCCTATTAAAGCGAGCTGACAAGTGCAGAAATGGGAAAAAGAAACAATCAATGATGCCCGGTTATTCCATTTACTAGTTCAATGTCACGACTTCCGCCGAAGTCGGTTCCTCTCCTTGTTCGGGTGGCGCACGGCGTCGCCGGTCTTCTAGCCATCATCGATCCACTTTTCATTTTCCATTTGTTTTGTCCTGGTTTCAATTCCCTCATTACATGTTGTGTATTTAACCCTCTGTTCCCCCCCCCCCCATGTCCTTGTCTGGAATTGTTTATTGTAGTGCATGTGTACGTTTATCTGGTGTGCGACGGGTTTTGTACACATTGATTGTTTGTTTCTGGATGCAAGGCAGTTTTATGTAACTGCTCTGTTACCAGTAACCCAGTTTTTTCTCTCCTGCGCCTGACCTCCCCCCGCCAGTACGCACACCTTACATTCAAGGTACTGGCTGTATTCCTCTTACTAAATTGTTGTCACACTGAATGTCATTCTATCTTGGCCAGAATGTCATTCTATATTGGACCGATGGCTATGCTTGGCAAAGCAAACTGACATTTACCCCTGTGGCCTGTTGCAGCTTCTACAATCACTCTGATTATTATATACCCTGCTGGTCATCTATGAACTTTTGAACATCTTGAAGAGCAGTCTGACCTTCACGGCCATGTACTCTTATAATCTCCACCTGGCACAGCCAGAAGAGGACTGACCACACCTCAGAGCATGATTCCTCTCTAGGTTTCTTCCTAGGTTCCTGCCTTTTCCGAGCCACCATGCTCCTACATCCGCATTGCTTGCTGTTAGGCTGGGTTTACGTATAGAACTTTGTGACATCTGCTGATGTAAAAAGTGCTTTATAAATACATTTGATTTGATGGTGGATGTCAACAAACAAAGGCTTCCTTTACAGGAGGTCAGTGATTAAGGTGTCATTACTCTTGTGTGTGTGTAATACTTGCACTCATTTGGCCATAACCGTCTGTATTTGTATCCGTGAAGACATGTGTCAAGTGCACTGTAGAGTGGGATAGTGTTCATTGCCTCCATATCATGCTGTACTCGTACATACATACAAACACTGGGATGTTCTGTCACAGAAGGCTCAAACTATTACACCAGGCGACAACAAGCCATCCTCACAATGCAAATACACATTGAGTTTAGCATCCTTTATTAAAATGAAAGTGCCAATTAACCATGCATTTGGATAATAAATTACCATGTTATATTAATGCTATAGATTGGCAGATCTATGCTGAGACAGATGTAAATTATCTGCATATGCAGTGAGTGAATAACATCTAAACACACCACCTCAAAGCAGGTTGCGACTCTGTCACCTGGAGCTGTGCGGCACCACTGACAGACAATGAGAGGGCAGGGACCAGGGGGGAGCGTGGGGGAGAGACCCAGATCTGCAGCCAGCTCCCCAGACCTCTCACCAGCTGTCAGAACAGAAGCTCCCCATTCCTCCAAATGTGACCTTCCCCTCACCTGCTATGAGAGGGAGATGGATGGAGAGAGGGAGGCAAGGGTAGGGTGATAGCAAGGGAGGAAAAACACATATTAATTATTCTGCTCCAATCCTGTCTGACAAGAGTCTCTGAAGGCATTTTTACAAAAAGTTCCCCCTCTGCCGATAAGTGTAACCTGTACAGAAATCAAATATTAAACAGTTCATCTTTGGATGTGTGTGGATTCGTGGGCATGTCCTGTACAGTAGCATGCCACTGGAATCCCCAATGCAGATAGAGGATCCCCAATGCCTGGAGGTCCAGATACAGACAGGGAAGGATATTAACCCTTTCATGCGTGAGTTCCAAATAACGGTCGCCCCAGCGTGAGTTTTTTTATGCACGTGATGTTAGAATGTTCTCTCCATTCCAGAATGTGATTGATATGTAACATTACATTTGATCCGCACTGCCCTCAAACTAAAGCACGCAGCCTGTTTACATTTATAGGTTGTTTTAACTTCAATTTCAAATGATTTTCAAACAAGTTTTTATTTTCTAAAAACAGTTTGAATTTAGGTGTGTTCCGCCTCCTCATTCATTCACATAAAAATAGTCATTTTTACTTTTGCGGATAATTACATTTTTGGGACATTTCTGAAACGGACAAAATTCCCCACGCACTTCCCAATTGTTTGTGCAGTTCACGTCTGCAGACATTTGCTCATCTCCCGTCAGAACAGGATCTGCACACGTGTTCACATTTTCTATTCCACATTTCTATTGTAGCGTACTGTATGTATGGAGCATAATATATTTGTGTATATTCTTTATCACCGCGGACACGTGAGGTAACGTTACTCATTTTATAACCTTTATGGTGTTATAGTCAATCGTGCTTATGAAGCCACATTCTTCTATTAGCTCTGTAAAACAATGCTAAATGTGTCAGAGAAGTATTATCTTGTATTGCATTTTATGAAGCTTCCATGGCCTTATGACTCTCAAGTGGTGCAGCGGTCAGAGGCACAGCACATTACATTTACATTTAAGTCATTTAGCAGACGCTCTTATCCAGAGCGACTTACAAATTGGTGCATTCACCTTATGACATCCAGTGGAACAGCCACTTTACAATAGTGCATCTAAATCTTTTAAGGGGGGGGGGGTACTAGGGGTACATCAGTACTAGAGGCGTCACTACAGACTCCTGGTTCAAATCCAGGCTGCGTTTCCATCAAAGTAAGTGCCTTATTACGTTATAATAGTTATAATAATAGTTTCCGTATGCCGTTTCTGCTGTAGCTGTAGATCATAATATATTCCTTATAACTGCGGACACGTGAGGTAACGTTACACATGTTATAACCTTTATGATGTTATTGTCAATCATGCTTACCTAGCTACATTATTCTATTAGCTCTGTAAAACGATGCTAGTTGCGTCAGAAAACTATTAGCATGTGTTGTATTTTGAAGCTACCCTGGCCTTATGACTTCCAAGTGGCGCAGCGGTCTATGGCACTACAGACACCCTGGTTCAAATCCAGGCTGTATCACAACTGGCTGTGATTGGGAGTCCCATAGTGCAGCGCACAATTGGCCCAGCGTTGTCCGAGTTTGGCCGGTGTAGGCCATCATTGTAAATAATATTTTGTTCTTAAATTACTTGCCTGGTTAAATAAATAAATAAAAAATATGACCATGGTTTGTTTATTTGGTCTATTCAGCATAGCTCTGTTCTACATTTACATTTACATTTAAGCCTTGCCCCCTTGTGGAGCTCAAAAGTTAGTTTCTTACTGTTATAACTCAAATCTGTGATTTTGTGAATGCAATAAACTATTTTTTTTATAGCAGTGTTTATTATGTTACTTCTTTGTAGTATTGTTTTATTGCTATATCCTTATATTGTATTCTAATGAATAATTCCTCTTTATTCTGTACTTTCAGAAACCAGAAACATTATTTGCCAATATCATAACTGGAGCTGGACATCTTTGGAGCTGAAGAATGAGGACAGCTTTTGTATGCTAACAGTTGTACTGGATGAAAACACAGCAAGAAAACACATATGCCAATATTAATATTAATCTATTTTATTGCAGTACTGGTAGTTGGTTCAACAACTTGTTTTACTAGAGGACAAAAAACTGAATATGCATAACCCATATTTAATATCCATGCAGTGACTGAACAACAACTGCATTTCCACCCCCATCTCTAAGGCATAGTATCATGGCTGCAACAACACTGGTTGACTGCCGACACGCGCTACTTGTATCAATAAATCACTATCAGAAAATGTTTTGTGTGGTAATTATTTGTGTATTTACGATTTTATTCACATGTTTTCAATTCTAGGTGACAAATCATGCATTCCGATTCTTGCACAGATTGTAATGGGCACATATTATGTGTGTAAAATACCTTTTTGAAGGTTGTACTGATTATGATGAGCTAAACTAATCCCAGCTGTGAAGCAATGTTTGTTGACATACAATGCATTCTGGGATTCACGTCTGTTTGACCAAAGATGTTATAACAAAATGAGGTGAGTTCACTCATTTTTTGAGGACTTCCGGAAATTAATGGTGGGATGTGAACGACGGTAGATGACACACCCCTTCAACATGCATACTACAAACAGACCAAACTCATCTCGTCTTCTCTTATTATCTTCGGTTTCTGTGAGGAAAAAATGCATGGCTGCGCGCTGAAACTAATCGTCGGATTACTTTCGATTTCTATAAAGTGTTTTACCTAGTTATTTCGATCAATGGTGAGCTCACTCACCCGTGATGTGATTAATTATATACAGTAATTGCTATTAGCTAATTCATATTGTAGTTTACATCAGCCGAGAGTTAGAAAATATGACTGCTTGTGTTGGGTCAATCTTTCCTCAGCGCTAGGACAAATGTAGCCTACATTTTTCCGGTTAGGATGATTGTGTTATGCTATATCTTCTTCTGTGAATATCTGAACAATGCATCCAAAAATAAACTGCTGACATTCTGGACATAACTTTGTAAGGACTGTGTTTGTGTAAATAGTTTCTGAAAAAAGTGTGGCCAGCTCAAACGCTGATTGTTGCGTCATTCGAAACTGCCGTTCTAAACGAGCATTCTAAATGAGTGTTCTAAACACACGTGTGTGATCGTACGCTTCAGGGACCACTGTAGAACGATCACACCCGTGTGATGGTACGTGTGAAAGGGTTAAAAACAACAGCCTGGAATATTTTTTTTTCACTCATAATTAAGTTGGAGGGTGATGTGAGAGGTCAGTGCAGGACAGTCTCCCTATGCGGTATAAGCATCTCTAGCCCCGTTTATACCTGGTTCTAACTTGTGTCCATTGTTCTGATCTTGTCCACATTTTGACTGCACCCACATTTTTTGACAGGCGAAGACAATCAAAATACACATTATGATCTGATTGGGATCAAATCATCCTGCGCAATTCCGGAGGTAGTCAGACACACATTGTGTCTGGATATCTTACAAGTGTAGACAGATCTGGAAAGAGAAACCACTTAAGTCATAATTATTCTGCCCTCTAAAATCATTGACAGGTGGCACCATTGACTGATTGCATCAATGTGTCTTACAATAAATAAATATTATTTTGAAAGAATAGCCATGAAATAATTTTCATAATGTAAAGGGAATATACATACGGCAGCGTAGCCTAGTGGTTAGAGCGTTGGACCGGAAGGTTGCGAGTTCAAACCCCTGAGCTGACAAGGTACAAATCTGTCGTTCTGCCCCTGAACAGGCAGTTAACCCACTGTTCCCAGGCCAAAAATAAGAATATGTTCTTAACTGACTTGCCTGGTTAAATAAAGGTAAAATAAAAAAATTAAAAAAAGGGAATACCCCCTGAAAAGGACAAAAATGAATGGGAAGTCATTGGCATTGGACAAACCATATACACGATGTCCAATACCACCCGATTCGGCGTTGATTCATGCAAAGTTGATTGCAAATGCCAGTTGTAACACTTTAACCTGTTGCGACGAGCCATCCCGGATCCGAGATCGTGAATACAGCCTCAAGCTCATTACCATAACGCAATGTTAACTATTAATGAAAATCGCAAATGAAATGAAATCAATATGCTAGCTCTCAAGCTTAGATTTTTGCTAACAACACTGTCATCTCAGATTTTCAAAATATGCTTCTCAACCATTGCAAAACAAGCATTTGTGTAACACTATTGATAGCTAGCGTAGCATTCAGCATAGCATTTAGCGTTAGCGTTCAGCAGGCAACATTTTCACAAAAACCAGAAAAACATTCAAATAAAATAATTTACCTTTGAAGAACAGATGTTTTCAATGAGGAGACTCTCAGTTAGATAGGAAATGTTCAGTTTTTACAAAAATATTATTTGTTTAGGACAAATTGCTCCGTTTTCTGCGTCACGTTTAGCTACGAAAGAAACCTGTATCCAGGATTGTGTAAATCTATCCGCAAGCTCATTAGCATAACGCAACGTTAACTATTCATGAAAATCGCAAATGAAATTAAATAAATCTATTTGCTCTCAAGCTTAGCCTTTTGTTAACAACACTGTCATCTCAGATTTTCAAAAATATGCTTCTCAACCATTGCAAAACAAGCATTTGTGTAACACTATTGATAATGCCTGACATTCAGCAAGCAACATTTTCACAAAAACCAGAAAAACATTCAAAGAAAATCTTTTACCTTTGAAGAACTTTGAAGAACTTCAGATGTTTTCAATGAGGAGACTCTCAGTT
This sequence comes from Oncorhynchus keta, assembly GCF_023373465.1. Taxonomy (NCBI): domain Eukaryota; kingdom Metazoa; phylum Chordata; class Actinopteri; order Salmoniformes; family Salmonidae; genus Oncorhynchus; species Oncorhynchus keta. The sequence continues at coordinate 51,159,475 of NC_068454.1, forward strand.
AGATTGCAAATGTTCAGTTTTTACAAAAATATTATTTGTGTTGACAAATCGCTCCATTTTCTCCATCACGTTTGGGTAAGAAAAAAACCGAAAATTAAGTCATTAAAACGCTAACTTTTTTCCAAATTAACTCCATAAATAGACAGAAACATGGCAAACCGATGTTTAGAATCAACCCTGATAGATATGTTTTTCACATATCTATCAACGATAAATCCATCGTGGCAGTTGACTTTCTCTTCTGAAGAAATGGAACGCACATGGACCTAGAGATTACGCAATAATTTCGACACAGGACACCGGGCGGACCCCTGGTAAATGTAGTCTCTTATGGTCAATCTTCTAATGATATTGTCACGGTCGTCCTCTTCTTCATCTGAAGGATCGGAGGACCAAAATTCAGCGTGATATGTGTTCATGTTGAATGTTTAATTAAAGAAAGAACTGAACACTGAAACACTATACAAAAACAGTAAACAAAATAACAACCGTGAAGCTAATGCGAGCTGCGCTGAAACAAGCTATCAACATAGACAATCACCCACAAACAAACAGTGCAACCCAGGCTACCTAAGTATGATTCTCAATCAGAGACAACTAATGACACCTGCCTCTGATTGAGAACCATACTAGGCCGAAACATAGAAATACCCAAATCATAGAAAAACAAACATAGACTGCCCACCCAACTCACACCCTGACCATACTAAATAAATACAAAACAAAGGAAATAAAGGTCAGAACGTGACAGATATGCCTACAAATACGTCACAATGCTGCAGACATCTTGGACGAACGGCAGAGAGCATAATCTCGTTCACGGCACATTCACAGCCATATAAGGAGACGATAGAAAAACAGAGCTTCAAAAATTCTGCTCATTTCCTGTTTGAGTTTCCTCTTGGTTTCGCCTGTAGCATGAGTTCCGTGGCACTCACAGATAATATCTTTGCAGTTTTGAAAACATCAGTGTTTTCTTTCCAAAGCTGCCAATTATATGCATAGTCAAGCATATTTTCGTGACAAAATATTGCGCTTAAAACGGGCACGTTTTTTATCCAATAATGACATAGCGCACTCATAGGTTGAAGAGGTTAAAAATCCAACAGGTGGCGAGTGCGCTCCACCTTGGTTTTTCATATTGGAAATGTAACCCAAGGCAACATCCAAAAGCAAAATTTTGAAAAAATGATTTTTTTATCAAAAACTTATCACCCCTTAAAAAAGTGCTTTCTGGACTGTTTTTCGAAATTCTTTCGATTTTTTTGTCAATGACTTTTTTCATTACTTGCGCATAAGGCATATGTTTTGTCCATTTGTAATATGATTTCTTAGGAAGTCAAAAGTCAAAAGTCAAAAATAGCAAAATTTTATAAAAAACTTCACACAACCCTAAAAAAGTGCTTTTTGGACCGTTTTTCAAAATTCTTTCGATTTTTGTGTCAATTACACATGTATAAGAACTGTATCAACATACTTTTATTTTTTTTTACTTGTGCATAAGGCATATGTTTTGTCTATTTACAATATAATTTCATAGGAAGTCAAAAGTCGAAAATGTGAACTTTAAAAAAAAAACGTATCACCCTCGTAAAAAATTGCTTTCTGGACCGTTTTTCGAAATTGTTTCGATGTTATGTCAATTAATCATGTGTAAGAACTGTATGAATATGCTTTTGTAAAATTTCATTATCATAATTTTTTATTTTTACTTGTGCATAAGGAATATGATTTGTCCATTTGCAATATGATTTCATAGGAAGTCAAAAGTCACTTTTTTGGGGGGCCAAATGCCATAAGAATTTTGACATGCTCAAAAATCCTGCAGAAATGCAAAATTGACTGGCCTGATGAACTCGGGATGGCCGGGCAGTGATAGTTGTTCCTTTCCATCACTCGTGTTGATTTCATCATGTCCATTTGGTGATGTTTTTTTCACTATAGAATCATATTGCAAATGCACGTGCATTTGCAATATGTTTCAATGGGCATTTTACCATCACGAATTTGGCATGCTCAAAAATCCTGCAGAAATGCAAAATTGACTGGCCTGATGAACACAGGATTGCCGGGCATTGATAGTGGGTCTTCTCCATCGCTCGATGTTTTGATTTCATTATGTCCATTTGTTTATGTTTTCTCACTTTTGCTAAGTCACTGTGCATCTGCAATATGGTTCAATGGGCATTTACCATCACAAATTTGTCATGCTATAAAAATCCTGCAGGAATGCGAAATTGACTGGCCTGATGAACTCGGGATGGCTGGGCAGTGATTCTGGTTCATCTCAATCGCTCGTTAGGGTTGATTTCAGAATGTCACGTTGGTGATGGTACCTCACTGTTTAAACATATTGCAAATGGACAAGGGTCACCAGCAAGTCACCGTCCATCAGTCAACTAGATATCATTCTGACACCAAACTGATACAAACTGGCACCAAACCTACTTTTTCCAACTCTTTTAGTAGCCAACTATCACATACTTCAGAGCTGGCCCAAAATTCACAACGCCTTCGGTTCAAACCATAAAAAAAACATAAAACACGTAGTTACGTTCTAGCTGCGGGTCCATTTCTTATGTTATGTGTAGGCCTAGCTGAGGCGACCCCGAATCCCAAGTTTCTGCTCGATAGGTCATTTGGTGTCTGAGCAAAACCCTAATTGGTGCTGAAAATCCACTTTTTTCCATGACTTGCTACGGGGTCCTTGAATGAGCTATCGGACAGAAACGTTGGGGTCTGTCTATATGGGCCGAGACGGTCGCAATGCACCTAGTCTTGCGACTCTGGGACATTTCTCGTCATTTTCGTGATGCAAAACGTAATTGAAGTCATTGCAAATGTACGAGGCTGTTTCTCGGCCCGAGAACCTTCTAGAGCCACGTAACCTACCACGCACTTATCGAGGTCTAGAACAGGATTCTAAAGTTTCGGAACTCTAGGTCTGACGGTTCTTTAAAGTTCCAACAAGGTTAACTAATGCAGGCAGTGTATGTCTCTGCGCACCCCTCCTTCCAAGCTGTGTGTGTGTGATTTAGTTTTCCTTTGCAATTTTATGGGAACAATGACTGATTTACAGTTCATGGGGGTTGCCTAATCACATATGAAGTTTTGAAAAGATCTGACTTTTTTAACCCCTCGAAACAGCCCCTGAGACACCAATTATGGCAGTTCCGGTTGGCACAGGAACCTATAAGTCAACACATCCTCATTGGGGTATGCTTTTACAGAATCCTGAGTTTTAAGTCTTTACGTTAAGAATTGACTGATTTACATAGGGTTGAATGCACTATGTCTATCAAACTGCAGGCAGGGTATGGATAAACACTTTTAGGGCGATTTTAACCACTTCCGGTTGGTTCAGGAAGCTTAGAATCAACACAGGTAGACCTCATAGTGGCCTGGTGGACTGTTACCGAAGACAGGTTCATACGACATTCATAACCCATATAGGCTTCAGGTTGAATTTAGGGGTGCAGGCAATGTATTCCTATGGGGAGAGAAGTCAATGCAAACTCTTTGAATGTGGGTTAATGCCACACGGTCAAGGTTAGACTTGCACGGATCGGGAGGACCTTAGGAACGTACCTGAGGTCGAATTGTGTTTCTCACCCTAACGGTTCTCTCACTGTCACCCAAAAGCAAATGACGTTGTGGGGCAGGCTTCATTTTGGGCCTACTATTCTCATGGTCGCTGCGCTTAGACCGAGCGAGCTACGGTCAAGCGGGATATCTCGTTGAACTCGGCACGGCCTAGGGATTATGGTAATGCCATTGCCTGCTCTCTGTGTCTTTAAGCACCGCACTTTGTCACTCCATCCTTCCTGTGTGTGTGTGAGGGAGCTTTTCTTTGAGATCTGTTGGGAGAAATGACTGATTTACAGTTCAGGAGGGTTACCTAGTCACACATATGACGTTTTGGAGAGATGTGACTTTTCTAACCCTTCAAAACAGACAGTGTGACCCAATTAAAGGCACTTCCGGTTGGCACAGGAAGCTATAGGTAAACACATGTCTTGTGACTGAGGTAGCCTCTTACAGAATCCTGAGTTTTATGTCTTTAAGTTAAGAATTGACTGATCTACACAGGGTTGAATGGAGTCATTTTCACATTTGCAGGTTATGTCCATCAAAATACCTTTTGGGTGAATTTAACCACTTCCGGTTGCTCCAGGAAGATTAGAATCGACACAGGTAGACCTCATAGTGGTCTGATGGACTGTCATAGAAGACAGGTTCATAAGGCATTCATAACCCACATAGGCTTCAGGTTGAATTTAGGAGTGCAGGCAATGTATTCCTATGGGGAGAGAAGTCAATGCAAACTGTTTGAAGTAAACACCTTCTTTTAACTGTTAAGGTTTAATGCCACACGGTCAAGGTTAGGCTTGCACAGATCGGGAGGACCTTAGGAACATTCCTGTGGTTGAATTGTCCTTCTAAACCTAACGGTTCCGCCGCTGTCACCCAAAAGCAAATGACGTTGTGGGGCAGGCTTCATTTTGGTCCTACTTCTCATGGTCGCTGCGCTCAGACCAAGCGAGCTATGGTCAAGCGGGATATCTCGTTGAACTCGGCATGCATTGAGATTATGTTTATGCCATTGCCTGCTCTCTGTGTCTTTATTAAGCACCGCACTTTTTCACTCCATCCTTGCTGTGTGTGTGTGTGAGAGAGCTTTTCTTTGACATCTGCTGGGAGAAATGACTGATTTACAGTTCAGGACGGTTACCTAGTCACACATATGAAGTTTTGGAAAGATGTGACTTTTTTAACCCTTCAAAACAGACAGTGTGACCCAATTAAAGGCATATAAATAAACTCATATCCTGATTGGGGTATGCCTTTACAGAATCCTGAGTTTTAAGTCTTATTTATTTACGGAGGGTTTAGTGAGAAAATCGTAGAAAATCACAGAAATCTCGCAGAGCTCCGCAGTACACTTGAAAAAGATACGTATGAACACCCTGCAACTGGATCTGTAACTGTTGAAAAAAAAACCACCTATCTTTGAACATCACCAATCTGTCATTGTACGATTTCTCTTAAATGACGATAGATAAATGGCTGGTTCTTTTTTTATTGACACCGGAGGCTCCTTGACTTTGACGTGAAGTGGAAAAATAATTTCTCTATTTTCATTTTGGACCTTTAATCCCAAAGAAATGGCCATAACTCAAAAACCGTTGAGGCCTAGACACCATCTTGTTCGGGGCCAACTGCCCATTATGCCAAACCTACGCTCACCAAGTTTCGGCTTCAAAATATTTTCCGTTTTGGAGTTAACGACATCACGCTACCACGTTCCCCAAGGGCACACTCAACTCAACTCAAAAGGTGGCGCACAGAATGCAAAACTTTTCTTAGAAATATTTAACCTCCACACATTAACAAGTCCAATAGCTCAAATGAAATATAAACACCTTGTTCATCTACCCAGCAAGTCAGATTTCTAAAATGTTTTACGGCGAAAACATAGCACATATTTATGTCAAACCACCACCAAAGACACAGCTAATTTAAATAGCCATTTTGTCGAACAAAAGATGTAATCACAAACGCAGGATTAAAAGAAAAATAATTCACTAACCTTTTGAAAATCTTCATCAGATGACAGTAATAGGACATGTTACACAGTACATTTATGTTTTTTTCAATAATATGCCATTTATATCCATAAATCTCTGTTTACAATGACGACATGTTCAAAAAATGCTACTAAAATGTCCGGAGAAATTATGATAACTCCACCAGATAACAGCAATACACATCATAAACTTTGACTAAATATACATGTTCTACATATAGTTAGACACTGCTTCTTAATGCAACCGCTGTGTTACATTTATTTTTAACGTTACAGAATTCGTTCACTAGGCAATAATCTGAGACGGCGCTCAGACATTAGCAATATTTCTCTGCTATGTTGGAGTCAACAGAAACACAAAATTACCACATAAATATTCCCTTACCTTTGATGGTCTTCGATCAGAAGTCGTGGAAGGAGTCCTACTTACCAAAAACAGCGTTTGGCTTTCAAGTCTGCGTCTTTGGGTTATCAAACGCGACAAATTCAGTCTGAAATGCAGCCAAAATTCGAGGAGTTGCGCATCAAAACTTCAAAATTACATATTATATGTCGACTAAACTGGTCAAACTAAGTGCAGAATCAAGCTTTAGGATGTTCTAAACATGCAAAACAATTCTCAACTCGAACAGACAAACTCACATCGTGTAATGATTCCTGGAAGAAAGGGATCTCCAGACGCGACGTGCGCATGAGAGTGCATATATTTTCACGTGACCTGAAGGTTTTAGCCCGCCAAAGGGTGAGAGAGCGCGCGATTTTCACAATGAAACACCCTATTGAATAGAGACATCTCGCTGAAGACATAGAAACTGTTCCCAGATCCGTAGCTGGTTGGGAAGGGTGGGGGTGATGACGTCAAAGTTGGCCCAACTTTACTGATAACAGAGAGAGTTTGGGAGAATGGCTGCCCTGTGAGTTCTGCTTTACATACAGACATAATTTGAACGGTTTTAGAAGCTTTAGAGTGTTTTCTATTCAATAATAATTATTATATGCATATATTAGCAATTTTGGACAGATTTTTTTTCTGTTTACTATGGGCACGCAATTCCTCCAAAGGTGGCAGTATTCTGCCTAGCTCTAACTGGATAAGGCCCCGTCGTGATTCGTGATGTTTTGTCCAATTGCAATATGATTGCTTATGCCCTCTTGTGGGATTTTCCGGGACAGAGGAAAAATGACCAAAATTTGATTATTTTATAAAACGGAAACCGAATGTCCGACAAAGTTCATTTGATGACTTCCCGGTAGGTCCGGCCCTGCCGCTCGGCCCGACGGCGTCCGCGAATTTTACAAATGTTTTCGGACGTCTAGTGAGGGACCATACATTTGCAATATGGACTTTCTCACTAACCATACAGCAAATGTCAAAATGTTCCCTTAAGGTATGGAAGGGTCCTGGAAATCTGGTTTCAATGCAGACACAGGGATTCAGACCATGCCCTGAGATTGGGTACAACCAATTGAGATTGGGTACAACCTGTTTCCATTGATCATTCTATAGATATTTCTACAACTTGGAGTCCACCTGTGGTAAATTCAATTGATTAGACATGATTTCGAAAGGTGCATGTCAGAGCAAAACCTAAGCCATGAAGTCAAAGGAATTTTCCGTAGAGCTCTGAGACAGGATTGTGTCAAGGCACAATTCTGGGGAGGATACCAAAACATGTCTGCAGCATTGAAGGTCCCCAAGAACACAGTGGCCTCCATCATTCTTAAATGGAAGAAGTTAGGAACCACTAAGACTCTTTCTAGGGCTGGCCTACAGGCAAAACTGAGCAATCGGGGGAGAAGAGCCTTGGTCAGGAAGGTGACAAAGAACCCAATGGTCACTCTGACAGAGCTCCAGAGTTCCTCTGTGGAGATGGGACAACCTTCCAGAAGGACAACCATCTCTGCAGCACTCCAACAATCAGGCCTTTATAGTAGAGTGGCCAGACTGAAGCCACTCCTCAGTTAAAAGCACATATGACAGCCCTCTTGGAGTTTTCCAAAAGGCACCTAAAGGACTTTCAGACCATGAGAAACAAGATTCTCTGGCCTGATGAAACCAATATTGAACTATTTGGCTTGAATGCCTGGTGTCATGTGGGGAGGAAACCAGGCACCACCATCATGCTGTGGGGATATTTTTCAGGAGCAGGGACCGGGAGACAGGTCAGGATCGGGGGAAAGATTAATGGAGAAAAGTACAGAGATGACCCTAAGCACACATCTAAGACAACGCAGGAGTGGCTATGGGACAAGTCTCTGAAGGTCCAGGTGTGCCAAGCTTGCTTCGTACCCAAGAAGACTCGAGGATGTAGTTGCCTGGGGAAAGGGTCTGAATACTTATGAAAATGTAATATTTTAGTTTATTTATTTTAATAGCAAAAAGTTATAAAAACCTGTTATTGGTTTGACTTTATGGGGTATTGTGTGTAGATTGATGAGAAACAAAAACAATTTATTTAATTTTAGACCAAGTTTGTAACGTAACATAATGTGGAAAAAGTGAAGGGGTCTGAATACTTTCCAAAGGCACTGTAAACTGTGTCCAGACAAGAGTTTGTTGATATTGATGCTTTTTAACTCTCAAAGTATAATCAGCACAGCATCTATAGAACATTTATTAGCACAATAATACACTATGGATAAACTATTTACAATATAATGAAGTACTTTAAAGATCGAGAGCTTGGAATATGGTAGAGAAAGAGTGTTTTGTAAAATGAGAAGATTGAGAATGAAAGTCATCTGACTGCATACGAAAGACAGTGTGAGTGAAGTGAGGCCCTTATTTTGAAGCAGAGAGAAACCCAAGAGGTGTTGCCAGCTCGCACAGGAAGGAGAAAGGAACAGGTGTGGCTGCCTGAATGGCCATGCCCTCATTTGGGATGCAGCAAGCAGTGTGTCCGGCCAGCTTGGCATTACTCATCTCTGGGGAGACCACACAGGTCGCAGTTCCGGGTCTGCAGAGATGAAGGGCGGAAGGACTTCAGAGCTCACTAGCTGGCAGGCTCCATAGCCTGGCACACTGAACTGTCTGTTACGAAGCACAAATTAAAAGGCAGAGGAGAAGAACCGCTGCTCCCATTATGCCATGGGGCCCGGGGTAAAAAAAATAGATGTTTTAATGTCAGATACACCAGAAAGGTGGGAAATAGGTTGTTTTACAGCATTATTAGATCTGTCCTCCGGTCCTCTCCACGCTGCATCAGTCTTCCATAGCTAGAGGAGGGAGAAGGAGAGGAAGAGAAAAGGGATGGGGGAGAGAGGATGAGAAAGAGAGAGAGACTTTGGAGTCTTTGACTTTGGAGTACTACTGTTAATGTCCAACTCTTTACAGAACAAATCAATTGAACATCAGTATAGTTGGGTCACTTGAAATAGGAGACAAAGGGCTGTGAGACAGAAGTGCAATCCTAGACACATGAAAAGTGCGGGGTGCGGGGCAACAGAAGACAAACAGCAGAGGGCTAAGAATCTTAGAGATGGGGAAAGGACCGATAAAACGGTGCGAAAGTTTGAGGGACTCCACCCGGAGGGGCATATCCCGAGTGGACAGCCATACCCTCTGCCCGAGAATATAACGGGGAGCCGGGGTCCGGTGGGGGTCAGCCTGTCGTCGATATCTGGAAGTGGTCTAGAGAACAGCGGACCGGACCGCGGCTCCCCGGGTTTTTCCTAGCCAACGTGCTTTAACACCTGCATTGCTTGGCTGTTTGGGGTTTTAGGCTGGGTTTCTGTACAGCACTTTGAGATATCAGCTGATGTATGAAGGGCTATATAAATACATTTGAATTGATTTAGGTATGGCGACAGCAAAGAATGAACATCTGGGCCGAGGGTATGCTGACCTCTTCCTTGTGATCAGGGAAGAGTGGGGGTTGACATCCCATCGAAACAATTGAAAGGCGAGAGACAAGTGGCCGAGCAGGGAAGGGTGTTGTGGGCGTATTCCACCCACACAAGTTGCTGGCTCCAGGTGGTGGGGTTGGCGGAGACGAGACATGGACATCGAGAACATGTTCTTGAGCTGAGTGGGAAAAGACGAGGCTGTCGTCGAGGTAAACAGGGCCTGGAAAACAGCAGGAGAGTTGGTCTGTCCGAATGGTATTCGTAGTGCCCGCTAGCCGTGTTTAAGGTTATCTTCCACTCATCTCCTTCCCGCATCAGATGGTAGGAGTTCTGAAAGTCCAAGTTTGAGAAAATAGTAGCCCCCTGGAGCGGCTCAAAGGCGAGGCGAGGCGATGAGCAGCAGGTAATGGTTTTTAACCATGATGTCATTCAGGACCAGGTAGTCGATACACAGGGTCAGAGATTTGTCTTTCTTTTCCACAAAGAAGAACCCCACACCGGCAGGGGAGGCAGAAGGACAGATAAACCCAGCAGCCAAGGAGTCCTCGATGTATGCTTCCAGTGCATTGGTCTCCGGACCCGATAGGTCGATCAACGCAGTCGTGGTCTCCAGCCCATGATCGCACAACCAGTCCAGTCGTTAAGGGGATTGTGTCGCTGGAGCCATGAAAAGCCCAACACCACGTGTATCACAGGAGACTTGATGAGCATAAACAGCATAGACTCACTGTGGTTCCCTGACACTCGCAGGTTGATACGAACTGTATTGTGGGGTCTGCCTATAGAGCACCCATCCAGCACTTTGACATCCATGGGAATGCTGGATCAGTCATGGACAGTTCACACTAACACGACTCAGGATATGACCCAGATGCAGACACAGGAGTCAATACACAGAGTTGTTTAATAAACCACAGGAGGCAGGCAAAGGGCAGGTCGAGGACAGGCAGATGTTCGTAACCAGGTCCGAGTCCGACACGGCGGCAGGTGGGCTCAGGGTCAGGGCAAGCAGAAGTTCATTAACCAGGACAGAGTCAGATAGATACAGGGCGGCAGGCAGGCTTGTGGTCAGGCAGAATAGTCGGAACCGGGAAGAGTAGAAAACAGGAACTAGGGAAACAGGAGTACAGAAAAAACACGCTGGTAGGCTTGATGAGACAAAGACGAACTGGCAACAGACAAACAGAAAATGGAAGTATAAATGCACAGGGGTAATGAGGAAAATGAGAGAAACCTGGAGGTGGGTGGAGACAAGCACAAGACAGGTGAAACAGATCAGGGTGTGACATATTCAGAGCCATTTTGTAAAGATGCTTTGAGATCCTCAGGGATGGATCTCCTGGCTAATTCAAAACCTTGCAGAGAGCACTGGTGTGTTTGTTATTGTGTTTTTGGTTGATCAGTGATTTATACAGTACATAGCCTACTACAAGGAAATCAGTCGCTTGATTATTACGATATTAAGAAGAGCCAGAAAGTGGAGGTTTGATTGTCTCTGTTATTGGGAGGTATGTCAGCTTGATTGACAGATGATTGATGAGATTCATAGACGGTGGCCTCATATTCTTCTCTAAATAAAATCAAAGATAAATCAAGTTCAACCTGTCTGTCCCTCAAAAGAGGTGACCTTTTGATAAGCCCATCTTTCAAATTTATGGCAGCACTGAGATGCTTTATTGAGCAGCAACCTACAAATAGCCCATGTGGACCGCCGACCCGAACATTTACAAGCTCTCTCCCAGCAAACCCGAGGCTCGACATCTCTATAACTGTACTAATGACAGGACAGTATCCTCTGTGAAAAATACCATGGCTGAATATATGGGCATTATCTCACTCATTATGTTACAATTGAAGGTCTTTCTGGTGAGAGACCTTGTAAATCAATATAAAAGAGAAATAATAACCGAGGCCAAGAAATACAAAGGGGCTGCAGCACCTGTTGTTCTTTGCCCGAAATAAAAGAGGTAACACAAAGATATCCAGGAGCTCAGATAGTAAGTCAGTTAGCCAAGTCTCCACAGGATTGGGAGGGAGATTGACGAAGTTAAAGGATAAGTGTGATAAAAAGAGGTCTGAGAGGTAGTCAGCCATGCATCCACTGAATCACGTTATCAGGCCTGGGCTCCACTGATTGCCCCTGGGTGCTGGACTGGAACAGTCTGAACCTCTGTATACAGTGTATGCACAGTGACAAACAATGAGCTGAGAACACACCAGGTGATATAAGGGATCCAGTCAAACGGACTGTAGCTGTAAACCAGTGAGCGAACAAGGCAGTCAGACAGTGGCCATCTGGCCCACACCTCAATCCCCACATTGCTCTACTGAGCTAAGACCTGCTACAGCCACCAGACCCTCCTGCTTTGTACATTTCCAACCAGATGAATACCAGAGAGAGGGTGGGACAAGATAACAGCTGGAATTGTGTGTGTGTGTGTGTTTGTGTGTGTGCAACAGCGTACATTGCTGAACCCAGGGGACATGCATTCTCCCCCATTGCTTCACATTGTGAATGTGGTGTGGGACATTCAGCAATCACACAATCAGCAATCACGCAATCAGCAATCACACAACGTGTGGATGTGATGGCCTGTGTGTAGCTGTGTAGATTCTCCTCCCTGATGGCAACCCGTGAGTTCCGGTGTCCCAGTGCCATTTGAAAAGGAATGCAAAGACTCTTCTGTTAGTTTTTCCACTGAAGTTCGGTCAAGGTCAAACTCCAAAGAATTCACGGTATCTCCCCTGGAGACTTTTGGTGTTTTATTATCATTTTTAAAGTTGAGCCTTTCGGGGATAACAAACATTTCACTGTTAAACTGACACCGTTATGCACTTTGATGCACAGCATGCTGCAGTTACTGAAATCTCTATGACTTTCACACCATCTTCCATCAACTAGCCGAACACCGGAGCTGTCTTTGGTAACAAGTGGAGCGCAGTGCATCTAGAGCAGCAGCTCTCCTTCTCCCTCCTCAACACAGCAGCCGATGACTGTCAGAGGTTATCTGCATTTATTGATCCACAACATGAGTAGGAGAGGAAGGAATAGAAGGGAAGAGCATAAGCAGCAGTAAGCAACAAATATCAGCATACTAGGCTCATCCTACTGAGAATGCTTTATCTAATGCACAATTATGTTGATTCCCGCCATTCATACATGGCGGTACAGCGCGTCCCCTCGGCTAATTATCACGTCAAAAACACGTGGGTCTCAAAACACAATTCTCTTCCTCAATGGTGTGGAGCAAGTTTTACTAGATGAAAAGCCAAAATGAGTATGACATCCTGGCATTCAAGGCATCCAAAATTGTTGCAATTTCACATACTACAAAACTTTATTTTTTCACATACCCAAAATGCCTACTATTTGGAAAGCAAGTACGGTTATTCGGACATGGCCGAATACCCGTGGGGTTTAAAGTTGTGAACATAACATCCCATTCGATGTCTACATCTTGTCCTCTAATTAATCTGGCTTGTCTCTCTGCTTAAACACTGGATCACTTTGCAGGCCCACTGAATTATTCACCATAGCCCACGCTGAGGGAGGAAGTTTGCGGTCCAGATAGCTTACCAACCGTGAGGACAGCACCAACCGTGAGGAGAGGGGGAAAAGAGAGAGAGAGAGTTTAGGACAGACGCAGAATAAGGGGCAGGCAAGAGAGAGAGGAGAGGGTGAGATTAGGACAGAGGGAGAGTTGAGGACACAGAGAGAGAGAAGAATGGTATGACGACAAAGAGACGGGGTGGGTAGGATACTTATTGGGAAAAATATGGGAAGAGTGAATACATTTGAAAGGGAGAGAGATCGGATGTCATCTGATCCAGGGCCACTGATGCTAACAGACCACATCTGTATGTAGAAACCACAGTGGGTCAAGGCCCTACAGACAGACAGGAAGTCATTCTCCAGCTGTCAGCTCTCTCCACTCCTGCTGACAAGACCATAATAAAACCAGAGTATTTGCAGTGCTGTACATTTCAGAGAAGAGAACATGAGATCATAAGCAGACAGATGCTTTGCCATTGGAGCTGAGTGGACAGTAGACTATACAGTGCAGTGAATGACATCATCATTTGTCTTTACACGACTGTAAAGTCATACTAGATGATGGGAAACACTTACCACAAAGATACAAGTAGCCCTTTGTCTCAATACATTTTTATTGTTGATGGTTGTTATTCTTCAGAACAAAAACCCACTCCCACCCGCCAAATATATTTCCTTTCCTTTGCCTCCCTCTCTCTCTTTTTACATACACACCCTGCCCCACAAATACATGGTCAGAAACACAGTACTCTTGTTCCAATATTATACAAAAACACTCAAGAAGGAACGAATGGAGGCGGCCCACTCAAGCAATTACTGTCGTTACAAAACCATGATGAGATCTTTGAAAAAGTAAAAGTCAATTGTGTTCAGTTCACACTGTGACAGCTATGTGGAAATACACAGTAATGATGCAGATCAGAATTATAATCAAAGGCTCTATTCAATCTGCACTGTGAAATTCAACTTTACAGCGTGATTTAAATTTAAAGGTAGTTCCTGCTTTAGCAGAGACTGCATTCATGGTAAACGTCGGTAAATGTCGGCACAATCGGAAATTACCTTTACATTTCTATGGCGGAATCTGTAATGCTTCAGCTTTACAGATTGAATAGAGCACCAAGTAACACAAATGAGAATATCTTTGAAGTGGAAGAAAAAGGCAAACTGATTTGAACATTTGGACATGCGTTAATGGTCAGAGGCATGTTTTTTTAGAAGAAGGGGCTTTGAAATGTCCACGATCGTTGGAAAAATGTGGCAAATAATCTGACTGCATTAAACTCATAGACCCCATTTATACCTGGTGTTAAAATAGGTCCTTTGTCCTGATCTTGTCTACATTCTGATTGTACCCACACTTCCATAAATGTGTCTACACATGGTATTAAAAGTTTCAAGTACAGTGAAATGCATTTCTTGCAAGCTCTAATCCCAACAATGCAGAAATCAAATAAAATGTGTCTTATCTGTCCACTGTGTCTGCACTGTGAACAGATTTACGGGTCCCTTCCTTTATGCTAATTATTTCACAGCTATTCTTTCAAAATATTAATTATTTATTGGGCATGTAGGACATATTTATGTAATCAGTCAATAGTGCCATCTGTCAAAGATTTGTAGACTTGTTGTTTACTTTTTATTTACCGTTTTATATATATATTTTTTCCCCTCGCTTGACTTTTTTCACCCAGGACACTTTACCTGGACATGGTTCTACACAACTTCCACCAGCCGAAGCTAAGCAGTAACTTTAACATGATGCCTTCTAATTGCAGTCGCTGTACTCATAATATACAGGAGAATGGTGAGGATAGCCGTGCTGCAAGCCCAGCTTCAGACGCAATCGTTAAGCAAGGGTAATTTAAGTGTAGGAAAGTATGAAACAGCTTCTGTGCCACCAATAAATACATATTGTAGCATAAATCCCCTCACACAATCCCCACAGCTCGACAATTTTCTCATGGCTTCTGGAAGGAAATGCAGTAGGAATGCTCAACCGGTGTCGCTCATTCAGCCGACAGAAACTTTCAACCGGTTCTCCCCATTAATCAACGAGTCAGAGTCAGAGTCTTCTTTTGTCTCTCCTCCACCGGTTAGGGGGTCTGAGACGCCGAAGCCTCCCACCATTAGCTCTAACAAATTGAACACCCAAGTCATTGGCGACTCCATGACCTGCAGTATTAGACTTAAAAAAGAATCATCCAGAAATCAAACACCGTTTACCAGGGGGCAGGGCTACCGACGTTAAGGCTAATCTGAAGATGGTGCTAACTAAGGCTAAAACTGGTGAGTATAGGGATATTTTTATCCACGTCGGAACCAATGATGTTAGGATGAAACAGTCACAGGTCACCAAGCACAACATAGTTTCAGTGTGTAAATCAGCTAGAAAGATGTGTCGGCATCGAGTAATTGTCTCTGGCCACCTCTCAGTTAGGGGGAGTGATGAGCTCTACAGCAGGGTCTCACAACTCAATCGCTGGTTGAAAACTGTTTGTCCCTCCCAAAAGATAGAATTTGTAGATAATTGGCCCTCTTTCTGGGACTCACAAACAGGACCCACAAACAGGACCAAGCCTGGCCTGCTGAGAAGTGACTGACTGAGGGGTGCTCTCCTCTTATCTATGAACAGAGCTCTAACTCCACAATGAGATAGGGCGCAGGCCAGGCAGCAGGCTGTTAGCCACCTTGCCAGCTTACTGGAGTCAGCCACTAGAATAGTCAGTGTAGTCAGCTCAGCTATCCCCATTGAGACTGTGTCTGTGCCTCGATCTAGGCTGGGTAAAACTAAACATGGTGGTGTTCGCCTTAGCAATCTCCCTGGAATTAAAGACGTCCTCCATTCCTGTCATTATTGAAAGAGATTGTGATATCTCATCTCAAAATAGGGCTACTTAATGTTAGACCCCTCACTTCCAAGGAAGTTAGAGGCAATGAACTAACCACTGATCATAATCTTGATGTGATTGGCCTGACTGAAACATGGCTTGTTCCTGATGAATTTACTGTGTTAAATGAGGCCTCTCCTCCTGGTTACACTCGTGACCATATCATCCGCGCATCCCACAAAGGCGGAGGTGTTGCTAATATTTACAAATTTCAATATACAAAAAGAAAATGTGCGTTTTTGTCCTTTGAGCTTCAAGTCATGAAATCTATGCAGCCTGCTCAATCACTTTTTATAGCTACTATTTTACAGGCCTCCTGGGCTGTATACAGCGTTCCTCACTGAGTTCCCTGAATTCTTATCGGACCTTGTTGTCATGGCAGGTAATATTCACATGGAAAGGTCCACAGACCCACTCCAAAAGGCTTTCCTGTGGAATAAATATTGTGGATCTTAATGTTTTTCCTCACAATCATGGACTATCGGACCACCATTTTCTTACGTTTGCAATTGCAACAAATAATCTGCTCAGACCCCAACCAACGATCATCAAAAGCCGTGCTATAAATTCCCAGACAACCCAAAGACTCCTAGATGCCCTTCCAGACTCCCTCCACCTATCCAAGGACTTCAGAGAACAAAAATCAGTTCACCACCTAACGGAGGATCTAACCCTGATCTTGCGTAATACCCTAGACGCAGTGGCACCCCAAAAACAAAAAACATTTGTCATAAGGATCTACCTGGTAAACAGAAAATACCCGATCTCTGAAGCAAGCTTCCAGAAAACTGGAATGGAAATGGCGCTACACCAAACTGGAAGTCTTCCCGACTCGCTTGGAAAGACAGTACCGTGCAGTATCGAAGAGCAGTGCTGCTCGATCATCCTATTTTTCCAACTTAATTGAGGAGAATAAGAACAATCCCAAATGTATTTTTGATACTGTCGGAAAGCTAGAGAGGGAGGATGGGATGGCTTTCACTTCAGCAGTGAGAAATTCATGAACTTTTTTGACAAAAAGGATCATGATCATTAGAAAGCAAATTATGGACTCCTCTTTAAATCTTCGTATCTCTCAAAAACTCAGTTGTCCTGAGTCTGCACAACACTGCCAGGAAAGCCTCTCTTGAAAAAGCCAAACCATGACCCAGAAAATATTAAAAAACTAATCGGCCTATATCGAATCACCCATTCCTCTCAAAAAAGTACAAATCTTTAGCGCAGCAACTCACTGCCTTCCAAAAGACAAACAATCTATACGAAACGCTTCAGTCTGGTTTTATAATAATAATAATATATGCCATTTAGCAGACGCTTTTATCATAGCCCTGAGACTGCACTCGTGAAGGTGGTAAATTACCTTTTAATAGCGTCAGACCAAGGCTCTGCATCTGTCCTCGTGCTCCTAGACCTGCTTTTGATGCCATCGATCACCACATTCTTTTGATTCCATCAATCACCACATTCCATCCACAGAGAGATTGGAAGCCCAAATTGGTCTACACGGACAAGTTTTGGCCTGATTTAGATCTTATCTATCAGAAAGATATCAGTTTCTCTCTGTGGATGGTTTGTCTTCTGGCAAATCAACTGTAAATGTCGGTGTTCCTCAAGGTTCTGTTTTAGGACCATCATTGTTATTCAATATATACCTCTTGGTAATGTCATTTGGAAACAAAGCTATATGGACGATACACAGTTGTACATTTCGATGAAACATGGTGAAGCCCCAAAATTGCCCTCCCTGGAAGCCTGTGTTTCAGACATAAGGAAGTGGATGGCAGCACATTTTTTACTTTTAAACTCGGACAAAACAGAGATGCTTGTTCTAGGTCCCAAGAAAAAAAGATGTCGTCTGTTGGATCTGATAATTAATCTTGATGGACCTCGGCGTTACTCTGGACCCTGATCTCTCTTTTGCCAAATACGTCAAGAATATTTCAAGGACAGATCTTCGTAACATCGCAAAAATCGAAAACTTTCTTTCCAAAATGCAGAAAACTGTATCCCTTCTTTTGTCACTTCTAGATTAGACTACTGCGATGCTCTACTTTATGGCTACTAGGATAAAGCACTAAATAAACCGCAGTTAGTGCTAAACACGGCTGCTAGAATCTTGACTAGAACCAAACATTTTGATCATATTACTCCAGTGCTAGCTTCTCTGCGCTGTCTTCCAGTTAAGGCTAGGGCTGATTTCAAGGTTTTACTCCTAACTTACAAAGCATTACACAGGCTTGTTCCTATATAGATATCGTAACGATTTGGTCCTACCGTACATACCTACACGTACGCTACGGTCACAATACGCAGGCCTCCTTACTGTCCCTAGAAGTAAACAGCTGGAGGCAGGGCTTTCTCCTATAGAGCTCCATTTTTATGGAATGGTCCTTGTGAGAGGCGCAGACTCGGTCTCGCCCTTTAACTCTTTATTTGAATACTCATCTCTTCAGTAGGTCCTATGATTGAGTGTAATCTGGCCCAGGGGTGTGAAGGTGAACGGAAAGGCACTGGACCAACAAACCACCCTTGCTGTCTCTGCCTGGCCGGTTCCCTTCTCTCCACTGGGATTCTCTAACATCAAACCCTATTACGGGGGCTCAGTCACTGGCGCTCTTCCATGCCATCCCTAGAAGGGAAGTGTCACTTGAGTGGGTTGAGTCACTTACGTGATCTTCCTGACCGGGTTGGCGCCCCCCTCGGGTTCATGAAGAGGGGGACATCTCCGTGGGCTATACTCGGCCTTGTAGTAAGTCGGTGGTTGAAGATATCCCTCTAGTGGTGTGGGGGCTGTGCTGTTTGCCTGTTTGGCCCTGTCCGGGGGTATCGACGGACAGGGCCACTGTGTCTCCCGACCCCTCCTGTCTCAGCCTCCAGTATTTATGCTGCAATGGTTTTTGTTGGGGGGCTAGGGTCATTCTGTTATATCTGGAGTATTTATCCTGTCTTATCCAGTGTCCTGTGTGAATTTAAGTATGCTCCCTCTAATTCTCTCTCTCTTCATTAGGAGGACATGAGCTCTAGGACTATGCCTCAGGGCTACCTGGCCTGATGACTCCTTGCTGTCCCCAGTCCACCTGGTCATGCTGCTGCTCCAGTTTCAACTGTTCTGCTTGCGGCCATGGAACCCTGACCTGTTCACTGGATGTCCTACCTTGTCCTGGTCCTTCTGTTTTGGACTCACTCTCTACCTCACCTGCTGTCTCTAACTCTGAATGATCGGCTATGAAAGGTCAACTGAGATTTTTTCCTGAGGTGCTGACCAACCACTGTGATTATTATTATCTGACCGTGCTGGTCATCAATGAAAGTTTGAACATCTTGTCCATGTTCTGTTATAATCTTCAACCGGCCCAGCCAGAAGAGGAATGGGCACCCCTCAGAGCCTGGTTCCTCTCTAGGTTTCTTCCTAGGTTCCGGCCTTTCTAGGGAGTTTTTCCTAGCCACCGTGCTTCTATATCTGCATTGCTTGCTGTTTGGGGTTTTAGGCTGGGTTTCTGTACAGCGCTTTGTGACATCGGCTGATGTAAATAGGGCATCATAATTAAATTTGATTGATGAATAATTATGATTTAAATGGTTTCTCTGTTACAGATATATTGTGTCTGACTACCTCTTGAGGTGGGCAGGAGGATCTGATTCACAATGTGTCTTGATTGTCTACACTGGTCACAAAATGTGGGCACAATCAGAATGTAGACAAGATCAGGACAAAATATGCAAGTTAGAACCAAGATGGGACTAGAATGATAGTCATGTACAGTACATTCAGCTTTGTGGTCACTTACTGTACATCTTTACTCTGGGCAAACAGATAGGAATTATTCACAGAACATACAGTAAATATACATTGATATGTACACATATACTCTCAAACCTCAAGTAAGTGTCCAGGCACTTTCTTTTGTACTCCAGGGATTTCAAAGACGAGCAATGTTTTGTTCATGAAGTGCCCAACAGAACCCAGGAAGCACTGCACTAGCAAACCTTAAAATTGTTCTAATCCAGTTTTGCATGAAAAAGATGCATAACTGTCAGATTTTTAAGACCCTGTTGGGGTCTACTTCCTCCATCCTGGTGCTTTGACCAGACCGCAGATTTAAGAACTAGCACAGATTTAAGAACTTAGCTGCTGTGGTTGGGGCGAATGCCACTCATTGTCCCCAGGAGAGGGCTTTTTAGAGGAGGAGGAACTCCTGGTCAATAGGAGTGACATTTGCGCCACCATTACAGCACAGTAAGACCCTGAGATCATCTGCAGAAAAAGCAAACTGCTAATGTTCTCACTTAGTGGGCATTAGTAGAGACTGCAATACTGGTTTACTGACCCTTGATTTAGCCACCAAATGTTATATTTAAAATCCCAAAGGGGATTTGCTTCATGTTAGTGTTCTATGGGTTATGGGCACTTTTCATTTAATTTGGCATCAGGGTCTCAGGACAGATCATATAATAGGCTACACATTCCAACATGCATATACGAGCTGTGTATTTTCATACAGACAGGGTCTAATGGGTTAGCTACACCAGTCTATATTGTGGAACAAGGTCCAGATTGGGGAAAACCAGGTTTTCCACTCCCCCTGTTTATTTAATTATAACTACTGAGCATGGTGTGAACATCAATGGAGTCCCCAGCACAGTAGAACATATTGGACAAATTAGATGTGTGGCATACACCGTACAGTACTTATCAACTTGACTAACATGGTAGATAAATACACTATGGTACATAAAAAGTAAGAGCACATTTATGAAGCTTGGTCCAATTTATATTTAAATGTATTTGAGTATCTCTTCAATTGTATTCCCTTTAGGGATTCCTATCTGGGAGTCAAACCACATCAAATGATAGAGAACATAGATGTCCTACAAGGACTGCCCATATAGACAAGTGGTCACAGAAAAAGTGGCAGTTTTAACTCTTTACATGTCTTATACTGTACATCTTTCTCTAATGACTCGGCCTCTTAAATCTATCTGTACAACTGCACTGCTTTCAAGACCACTGCATAAGGGGATCATCATATTGTACACCTCCACATTTAGAAAAGTGGCTTTACCAATACAGTGCCTTCGGGAAAGTATTTAGACCCCCTGACTTTTTCCACATTTTGTTACAGCCTTATTCTAAAAGGGATTCATTTGTTTTAACCCCCTCTCCAATCTAAACACAATACACCATAATGACGAAGCAAAAACAGGTTTTAGACATTTTTGTAAATTGATTACAAATAAAACACTGAAATATTACATTTACATAAGTATTCAGACCCTTTACTCAGTACTTTGTTGAAGCACCTTTTGCAGCGATTACAGCCTTAAGTCTTCTTATGTATGAAGCTAAAAGCTAGGCACACCTGTATTTGGGGAGTTTCTCCCATTCAACTCTGCAGAGCCTCTCAAGCTCTGTCAGAGCTGCAGAGCTATTTTCAGGTGTCTCCAGAGATGTTCGATCGGGTTCAAGTCAGGGCTCTGGCTGGGCCACTCAAGAACATCAAGCCACTCCTGCGCTGTCTTGGCTGTTTGGTTAGGGTCGTTGTCCTGATGGAAGCTAAACCTTCACCCCAGTCTGAGGTGAACGCTCTGGAGCAGGATTTCATCAAGAATCTCTGTACTTTGCTCCGTTAATCTTTCCCGCGATCCTGACTAGTGTCCCAGTACCTGCCACTGAAAAACATCCCCACGGCATTATGCTGCCACCACCATGCTTCACCGTAGGGATGGTGCCTGGTTGCCCCCAGATGCTACGCTTCGCATTCAGGTCAAAGAGTTCAATATTGGTTTCATTAGACCAGAGAATCTTGTTTCTCAGGGCCTGAGAGTCTTTAGGTGCCTTTGACAAACTCCAAGCGGGCTGTCATGTGCCTTTTACTGAGGAGTGGCTTCCGTCTGGCCACTCTACCATAGATGCCCGATTGGTGGAAAGCTGCAGAGATGGTTGTCCTTCTGGAAGGTTCTCCCATCTCCACAGAGGAACTCTGGAGCTCTGTCAGAGTGACCATTGGGTTCTTGGTCACCTCCCAGACTAAGGCCCTTCTCCCCCGTTTGGGCGGCCAGCCCTGGGAAAGGCTTGATGGTTCCAAACTTCTTCCATTTAAGAATGATGACCTTCAATGCTGCATAAATGTTTTGGTACCCTTCCCCAGATCTGTGCCTCGACACACAAGTCTGCGAGCTGTACGGACAAATCCTTCAATCTCATGGCTTAGTTTTTGCTCTGTAATGCACTGTCAACTGTGGGACCTTATATAGACAGGTGTGTGCCTTTCGAAATCATGTCTAATCAATTGAATTTACCACATGTGGACTCCAATGAAGTTGTAGAAACATCCCAAGGATGTTAGCAAAGGGTCTGTAAATAAGGTATTTCCGTTTGTCAAAAATCTTTTTTTAACTGTTTTTGCTTTGTCATTATGGGGTATTGTGTGTAGATTGATGAGGGGGGAAATGATGTAATCCATGTTAGAATAAGGCTGTAACAGAATAAAATGTGGAAAAAGTCAAGGGGTCTGAATACTTTCAGAATGCACTATACATGTATCAACATGTAGGAGTAGAACACGTGGAAGACAGGATTCAAGTCAGTCTGTGGGATTGGCACGATTAAAATTAAGTGACAGGTTAGGCATCCCTTTTGATGGGAATTGGATCAGTCTTATGACATACCAGGATGGCCCATCACAAAAAGCGACAAACACATCAAATTGTACTTCATCCTCCTATGTCTCAATGACTCATCTATTTATCATAGCACTGCCATATGTGTTACACAAAGCATTGTTGTTCATGTAGCCCATTGAAATCCTTCCATTGAGTTGTACTATATATTCCCCAGTGTTAGGGAACGGTAAGGCAGTTTGTGGTAGAGATATCTTGTATTCACCACAGTACACTGCAGTTGCTGTGGCTCTTGGAGAAACCTGGAACACTTTCATGCAGAGTCAAATTCTGTTTTTAGCAAGACAAACTGTCCAGGCCGTTCATGCTTGAAGAAAATTATGAAAGGCAGGGCGATCTCTCCACAGGTACTTTGTACTCTCTCATGTTTCTCCATCATTGACGACAATAAAACATTTCGCACAAAAGAGTTCCAGTAGAGGGAAAGACCAAAAACGCACAAAAACGAAGCTGAAAGTAATCAGAAATGAAAACAACAACAACGTCAACAATAAAATGAACAAAACCACAGCTATACATTTAAGGGTTAAAAGTGAGGAGCACTTACCCCTTTTTAATTATTTTTCTATTGTTGTCCTTCACAACAGTTTAGGCCCATTAATCCAAACAATAAAGTAAATGTTGAGGGGGTCACAGGGTATGTAACCCAGTCAGCAGTCACAGCCCACGAGATGCACCAGCTACGGAACATTGCTATCTCATGCTATCTTCGATGCAGTCCAAGTACTCCAGGATAAGGTCGTAGCAGAATCGGTACTGGTCCTGCAGAAAACACACATACATGCATTAGTTACATAAACCAGCAATGGTAGTGTATTGTAGGGTTAGGCTCAAATCCATTTAAACTCCAACTCAGGAACTTAACAATTGAAAAAGCTTCAATAATGGTAACTGTTTAAGTCTTGAATTGAAATTTAATTTAATCTTGGGCCCGATCCTGATGCCTTTCCCAACCACTTCGCAGTATTTGGTATTCAGACTTTTTTCATTCAAGTAACGCGCTCTGCAGGTGTGGCTACCTTGCACACTGAATAAATGTAATTCAATTGCTGAAAACCCTCCCACTTGCTGGCCAACAGATGTTCTCATCGAGTTTTCATTCAATAGGGCTTTCAGTACATTTACAGTATCTTAAATCATCCCGTTAAATATGGTGCTCCTTTTAATGCGGAACAAAAAAATACATAAACGCAACATGCAACAATTTCAAAGATTTTACTGAGTTACAGCTCATAAGGAAATCGGTCAATTTAAATCAATTCCTGGGACCCTAATCTATGGATTTCACATGACTGGGCAGGGGCGTAGGCCCACCCACTTGGGAGCCAGGCCCACCCACTGGGGAGCCAGGCCCAGCCAATCAGAATACGTTTTTCCCCACAAAAGGGCTTTATTACAGACAGAAATACTCCTCAGTTTCAGCAGCTGTTCGGATGGCTGGTCTCAGACGATCCCACACATAAAGAAGCCGGATGTGGAGGCCCTGAGCTGCCGTGGTTACACATGGTCTGCTATTGTGAGGCAGTTGGACGTACTGCCAAATTCTCTAAAATGATGTTGGAGGCGGCTAAAGGTACATATATTAACATTAAATTCTCTGGCAACAGCTCTGGTGAACGTTCCTGCAGTCAACATGCCAATTGCACTCTCCCTCAAAACTTGAGACATCTGTGGCATTGTGCTGTGTGACAAAACGGCACATTTTCGAGTGGCCTTTTATTGTCCCCAGCACAAGATGCACATGTGTAATGATCGTGCTGTTTAATCAGATTCTTGATATGCCACACCTTTAGGGTGGATGGATTATTTTGGCAAAAGAGAAATGCTCACTAACAGGAATGTAAACAAATTTGTGCACAACATTTTCAAGAAAATTTTAATTTATATGCGTATGGTACATACGCTTCACATGTTGCATTTAGATTTGTGTTCAGTATAGTTCGAATTTTGTACAGAGTAGAATATATCGAAAAAAACAGGTTCAGAATATGAGGGATCAATGAAAGAATGCCTTCTAAATATTTGCATATTCGTCTCCATTTCAGCACCAATTGGTAGATAAAAAAAAACACTGAACTTGTAGATTATTTAGGTTTAGGAAAGTATTTATGAATCATAAAACCAGGTTTGGAGAGCCTTTATGAACGAAAAAAAGAAAAAGTGGTTTGATTCATTCTGAAAATTGCCACATTCAGTTCTTCAACCCATGGTAATGTTGGAAGATTAGTGTACATAGAATTAAAATAGGGAGAATATCGTCTGTTGCCTGCATTAACCCTAGAACTGTGTGATAACAAGGCCAAGTATTGCGCCATGTGTCGGGTTCAAACTGCTTCGGCTTGGTCTGCGCTCTGCTTCATAATGATTTAATTAGCCTACATGTCTTTTTAAAATATTATCAACTGTTAGTAATGATCCTCAGCAACAACCGAACGGCCGTGAAGCATTTACAGAGGAAGTAAATGAAGGTAAACAAAACAATGTAATTAAATGTAATAATATAGGCTATATCAACTGTAGGGAACTAACAGTAAATCAAATGAAATAACATTTTATTGGTCGCTGAATATGTGTGGTTTAAGGCCTACTGACAGTCGATACTGAAATTTAACATGAGACAGAGAAAGTCGGGCTAGCCTATAATTATGACATTCGAAAGTGCCCTGCAAAGTTAAAAGGCCATACATTCAATTTAAATTCTGCATAATGGCACAGCCTTTCATAAACTTTACTCTGGGAAAGTTGATATGTTGACATGCTTCAGTTTGCTGCCATATGACTGGTTTCAGATTTGTATCCGGCGATCATAAGATAAAATAGATCTAAAATAAGTCTAATTTATATTTACAATCGCCTTATCCAAACGGATTACTCATTTACCTAGCTCTTATCAATAGATCTTATCAAGTTGTGAATTAGAGTGCATGGAGAACTGTGTTATTTCCATCGGAAAATAATTAAGTAGACGTTCCATTTACGTCGCGCATAACCCAGGACGGAATTCCTCGCCCCCCCCCCCCTAATTGATTGAATAAAAATATAATTGATAATACTGGATATAGTAATACAAATCAGATTAAACAAAGGCAGAAACATTCATAGTCATCGCTAAAATACTGCAAAACTAAATTGCAGGCGGTCAGCTCCACTGCACCTACCAGTGACTCCACCATGTTGGGTTTGGAGTTGCGGAGCGTCTTGACGGAGTAGAAGATGTCCACCATGTTCTGGTACTGGATCATCTCCAGCAGGATGGTGCTGGCACAGAATGTCCCACTGCGCCCACCGCCGCTCCTATAAGACAGGGAAGAGTTGTTAGAAGGAGGAGTTGAAACACAACCTTCAGTGTTAAGATGCTAGGATTTTTGTAGTCATTAGGATCTCCAATTAGCTGCTGCCCTACTCTTCCTGGGGTCCAAACAGGAAACATAACAGATAAAATACATAATATACATAAATATACATAGCAGCACTACATTTACATTACAATTTATCCATTCAGTAGACGCTCCCATCCAGTGGCCCACAGCTAGAGCATTCATCTTAAGATAGCCAGGCGAGAATCACATATCACAGTCATATCCCAACCACGTATCACATACATAATACAATACAAAATGCATAAAAATGTCTGTGCTTCTTTTCACAATCCCCGCCGTACCGTAAGGTCTTTTATTTATTTTTTCTTCTTAAATCTGGTTTTATTGCAAGTTTGAGTTACCTGGGGTGGCACAGAGTTCCATTAATTTCATGCCTCTATTTAATACTGTGTGTTTCCCAGCCTCTATCCTGGACTGTGAAGAGACCTCTGGTTGCATGTCTTGTGTGATAACAATAAGTGTCCGAACTGTGTGCCAACTGCTTGAACAGACAGATCAGACAGACCTTCAACAGATCAACACCTCGCACAACAACCAATAGTGATGCAGTCAATTTCTCTTCAATTTTTAGCCAGGAGAGATTGACATGCATGTTATTGACATTCGCCCTCTGTGTACATCGAAGTGAAATGTTCCCATGTACTTCTTTGCCCCATCCGATCACACAATTGGACAGCAGTCCAGGTGCGACAAGAGTAGGGTCTGTAGGACCTGTCTGGTTGACTGAGATATCAAGAAAGCAGAGCAATTCCTTATCATGGACAGACCTCTTCCCATTTTAGAAACCATTGCTTCTATATGTTTTGACCATGATAGAAAGCTATCTAGGGTGACACCCAGCAGTTTAGTCTATTCAACTTGCTCAATAGCCACATTATTCAATAATAGATCCAAATGAGGTTTAGGGTTGAGCGAGTGATTTGTTCCAAAAATGATGCTGTGAGTTTTTGCGATATTTAGCACCAGGCTATTGCTAGTTACCCATTCTAAAACTGACTGGAGCTAAAAGTGTAATTTATGTACTTTACTGTTGCAGACAAAATGTCTTAAGAAAGTATTCAAACCCCATGGCTTTCTCTACATTTTGCTACTTTACAAACTTAATCTAAAATATATATAAATATATAAAAGCATATCTACACACAATAACCCATAATGACAAAGCGAAAACATGTGTTGTTAAAAAAACAACAGAAATACCTTATTTACATAAGTATTCAGAAATTGAGCTCAGGTGCATTCTGTGTCCATTGATCATACTTGAGATGTTTCTACAACTTGATTGTAGTCCACCTGATTTGGAAAGGCACACTCCTGTCTATATAAGGTTCCACAGTAATAAAACTAAACCAAGCCATAGAGCTCCAAGACATGATTGTGTCGAAGCACAGATCTGGGGAAGGGTACCAAAACATTTCTGCAGCATTGAAGATCCTCAAGAACACAGAGGCCTCTATTATCCTTAAATTGATGAAGTTTGGAACCACCAAGACTCCCTGACCAAGAATGACAATATTACAGTAAATTAGATATGTTTAAATTATGCTATAGTATAGAGTTAGCTTGCCTGATGAACCAAACCACTAATCTTTCTGAATGATACCAACAGATTTCATCACTTTGCTGCAGACAAATTGAATACGATCTTTCCAGGACAACTTTTCATCAATTAAAACTCTGGAACTGACTTGTTCCATTTCATTCCCACCAAATGGGATTCTGGCTAATTTCTTATTCTTACTAGTGAATACAATAAAGTATGATTTTTTTTAAACATTTAAATATAATTTGTTCAGAAAATTTGGCCATGCCTGAGTTGGCTTTATTAATATGTGAATCAAAATTAGTGTGATAAAATCAAATTGGTATCGTCAGCAAAGAAAATGGGATGTACAGTAGAAGACAAAGCAGCAAGGGCATTGATATAGATTATGAATAACAAACCCTGTGGCACACCACAGGATATCTTAGCCTTGGTAGATGCAGAGCTGTTTGCATAAACAGACTGTTCTCTATCAAAAACATAACTATATAGCCAATTATATGTACACTATATATAAAAGTATGTGGACACCCCTTCAAATGAGTGGATTTGGCCATTTCAGCCCCACCCGCTGCTGACAGGTGTATAAAATCCATAGACAAACATTGGCCGTAGAATGGGCTACTAAAGAGCTCAGTGACTTTCAACGTAGCACCATCATAGGATGCCACCTTCCAAGAAGTCAGCTGCCCCAGTCAACTGTAAGTGTTGTTATTGTGAAGTGAAAACTTCTAGGAGTAACAACAGCTCAGCAGCAAAGTGTTAGTTCACAGAATGGGACCGCGTAAAAATTGTCTGTCCTCAGTTGCAACACTCACTACCAAGTTCCAAACTGCCTCTGGAAGCAATGTCAGCACAATAACTGTTCGTCGGGAGCTTATGAAATGGCTTTCCATGGCCAAGCATCTGCACACAGTACGGTGAAGGGAAATCGCTATAGCATACAATGACATTATTAGACGATTTTGTGCTTACAACTTTGTGGAAAGAGTTTGGGGAAGGCCCTTTCCTGTTTCAGCATAACAATGCCTCCATGCACAAAGCGAGGTCCATAGAGAAATGGTTTGTCGAGATTGGTGTGGAAGAACTTGACTGGCCTGCACAGAGCCCTGACCTCAACCCCATCGAACACCTTTGGGATGAATTGGAATGCAGACTGCGAGCCAGGCTTCATCGCCCAACATAAGTGCCCGACCTCACTCATTCTGTGGCTCAATGGAAGCAAGTCCCCGCAGCAATGTTCCAACATCTAATGGAAAGCCTTACCAGAAGAGTCAAGGCTGATATAACAAAGGTGGGGACCAACTCCATATTTAATGCCCATGATTGTGGAATGAGGTGTTCAACAAGCAGGTGTTCACACACTTTAGGTCATGTAGTGTATAATCATGAAAACCATGATAATGCAATTTAGAAAGTAGTACTTCATGATCAACCATATCAAAAATACCAAGAGTGTATTCATTTCTTTTCCTCAACATGATTTGTATCCACAAGATGCAAAAGAGCCATTTCTGTGGGATAGTAAAAAAACAAACATATTGCTGCTCATATAGAATACAGTGTTGACATTCTCTAATACACAAATGTTTCTAGAATTTTAGAAAACATTGCTAGTACTTTATTTGATTCTGATTAGGACAGAGGAGCACCAGGTGTGTTCCCACATGCATTAATTTCCTCTCTTAGCCCTCCAAATGGTACTGTCTACTGACTCATTGATTCAAGGATTCACATTTCAAAGTACTGCATTTCATACTGGAATCGGCCCACACGCATCCCCCCCATTTAAGTTTCAAGTTTTAATTTCACGTGCACAAGTACAGTGAAATATTTTCTTGTAAGCGCTAAACCCAACAATACAGTAATCAATAACAATGCAATCCTAAAAATAACACAAGGTAGAACAAAAACACGTGAAAAACAAGAAATAAGAAGAAAACGAGAAAGTAAGCATACTATCTACAAGGTCAGTCAGTTCCAGTACCATATTAACAATGTGCAGGAATACTGGAGCGATAGAGGTAGATAGAGTGGGGCAAAAAAGTATTTAGTCAGCCACCAATTGTGCAAGTTCTCCCACTTAAAAAGATGAGAGAGGCCTGTCATTTTCATCATAGGTACACTTCAACTATGACAGGCAAAATGAGAAAAAAAATCCAGAAAATCACATTGTAGGATTTTTAATGAATTTATTTGAAAATTATGGTGGAAAATAAGTATTTGGTCACCTACAAACAAGCAAGATTTCTGGCTCTCACAGACCTGTAACTTCTTCTTTAAGAGGCTCCTCTGTCCTCCACTCGTTACCTGTATTAATGGCACCTGTTTGAACTTGTTATCAGTATAAAAGACACCTGTCCACAACCTCAAACAGTCACACTCCGAACCCCACTATGGAAAAGACCAAAGAGCTGTCAAAGGACACCAGAACCAAAATTGTAGACCTGCACGAGGCTGGGAAGACTGAATCTGCAATAGGTAAGCAGCTTGGTTTGAAGAAATCAACTGTGGGAGCAATTATTAGGAAATGGAAGACACACAAGACCACTGATAATCTCCCCCGATCTGGGGCTCCACGCAGATCTCACCCCGTGGGGTCAAAATGATCACAAGAATGGTGAGCAAAAATTCAAGAGCCACACATGGAGACCTAGTGAATGACCTGCAGAGAGCTGGGACCAAAGTAACAAAGCCTACCATCAGTAACACACTACGCCGCCAGGGACTCAAATCCTGCAGTGCCAGACGTGTCCCCCTGCTTAAGCCAGTACATGTCCAGGCCTGTCTGAAGTTTGCTAGAGAGCATTTGGATGATCCAGAAGAAGTTTAGGAGAATGTCATATGGTCAGATGAAACCAAAATATAACTTTTTGGTAAAAACTCAACTCGTCGTGTTTGGAGGACAAAGAATGCTGAGTTGAATCCAAAGAACACCATACCTACTGTGAAGCATGGGGCTGGAAACATCATGCTTTGGGGCTGTTTTTCTGCAAAGGGACCAGGACGACTGATCTGTGTAAAGGAAAGAATGCATGGGGCCATGTATCGTGAGATTTTGAGTGAAAACCTCCTTCCATCAGCAAGGGCATTGAAGACGAAACGTGGCTGGGTCTTTCAGCATGACAATGATCCCAAACACACCGCCCGGGCAACGAAGGAGTGGCTTCGTAAGAAGCATTTCAAGGTCCTGGAGTGGCCGAGCCAGTCTCCAGATCTCAACCCCATAGAAAATCTTTGGAGGGAGTTGATAGTCCGTGTTTCCCAGCAACAGCCCCAAAACATCACTGCTCTAGAGGAGATCTGCATGGAGGAATGGGCCAAAATACCAGCAACAGTGTGTGAAAACCTTACAGAAAACGTTTGACCTCTGTCATTGCCAACAAAGGGTATATAACAAAGTATTGAGATAAACTTTTGTTATTGACCAAATACTTATTTTCCACCATAATTTGCAAATAATTCATTAAAAATCCTACAATGTGATTTTCTGGATTTTTTTTTCTCATTTTGCCTGTCATAGTTTAAGTGTACCTATGATGAAAATGACAGGCCTCTCTCATCTTTTTAAGTGGGAGAACTTGCACAATTGGTGGCTGACTAAAAACTTTTTTGCCCCACTGTATTATGATCACTACATCAGATGGGTTTGGATAATGCTTAAGAGCAGATTTCTGCAGCATTAGTAAAGATGTGGTCAATACAAGTGTATGATTTAGTTCCTGTTCTGTTTGTAAATACCCTGGTAGGTTGACTGATAACCTGAACCAGTTTGCAGACACTGGTTACAGTTTGAAGCTTTTTCTTGAGTTTGATGAAAGCCAGTCAATATTTAGGCCACCCAGAACATACCCCTATTGATGTCAACTACATTATCAAGCATTTCACAAATATCATCCAGATACTGTGAACCATCAGATCCTCCTCTCCACCCTCTCCGAGTTGGGCATCTCCGGCGCGGCCCACGCTTGGATTGCGTCCTACCTGACAGGTCGTTCCTACCAGGTGGCGTGGCGAGAATCTGTCTCCTCACCACGCGCTCTCACCACTGGTGTCCCCCAGGGCTCTGTTCTAGGCCCTCTCCTATTCTCGCTATACACCAAGTCACTTGGCTCTGTCATAACCTCACACGGTCTCTCCTATCATTGCTATGCAGGCGACACACAATTAATCTTCTCCTTTCCTCCTTCTGATGACCAGGTGGTGAATCGCATCTCTGCATGTCTGGCAGACATATCAGTGTGGATGACGGATCACCACCTCAAGCTGAACCTCGGCAAGACGGAGCTGCTCTTCCTCCCGGGGAAGGACTGCCCGTTCCATGATCTCGCCATCACGGTTGACAACTCCATTGTGTCCTCCTCCCAGAGCGCTAAGAACCTTGGCGTGATCCTGGACAACACCCTGTCGTTCTCAACTAACATCAAGGCGGTGGCCCGTTCCTGTAGGTTCATGCTCTACAACATCCGCAGAGTATGACCCTGCCTCACACAGGAAGCGGCGCAGGTCCTAATCCAGGCACTTGTCATCTCCCGTCTGGATTACTGCAACTCGCTGTTGGCTGGGCTCCCTGCCTGTGCCATTAAACCCCTACAACTCATCCAGAACGCCGCAGCCCGTCTGGTGTTCAACCTTCCCAAGTTCTCTCACGTCACCCCGCTCCTCCGCTCTCTCCACTGGCTTCCAGTTGAAGCTCGCATCCGCTACAAGACCATGGTGCTTGCCTACGGAGCTGTGAGGGGAACGGCACCTCAGTACCTCCAGGCTCTGATCAGGCCCTACACCCAAACAAGGGCACTGCGTTCATCCACCTCTGGCCTGCTCGCCTCCCTACCACTGAGGAAGTACAGTTCCCGCTCAGCCCAGTCAAAACTGTTCGCTGCTCTGGCTCCCCAATGGTGGAACACACTCCCTCACGACGCCAGGACAGCGGAGTCAATCACCACCTTCCGGAGACACCTGAAACCCCACCTCTTTAAGGAATATCTAGGATAGGATAAAGTAATCCTTCTCCCCCTTAAAAGATTTAGATGCACTATTGTAAAGTGGCTGTTCTACTGGATGTCATAAGGTGAATGCACCAATTTGTAAGTCGCTCTGGATAAGAGCGTCTGCTAAATGACTTAAATGTAAATGTAATGTAATGTACTGACTGTTAGCACTTGGTGGTCTATAGAAACTTCCCACAAGAATAGGCTTTAAGGTGAGGCAGGTGAACATTGAGCCATATTACTTCAACAGCATTTGACATGAGGTCCTCTAAGCATTACAGGAACATGACTCTGAATATAAACAGCAATATCTCCTCCGTTGGCATTCCTGACACTTCTGTAGATGTTATCACCAAATATTGCTACAACTGTATTATCAAATAAATTATCTAAGTGAGTTTCAGAGCTAGCAACAGAAAGCATTCATATACTGGCTTGCAAGTTATCGAATTCATGAACCTTGTTTCTTAGGCGACATATGTTAATGTAGTCTATTTGTAGCACTTTTCTGGGATTCTTGATTGTTTTTATTGCTTTTACTGGGAGACATGGTAGACATGACAGTGCTATTTACATTTGAGCTGATAGTGCAGGGTGAACTACTCACAGTGGGCAAAACGTCTCAGTGTTAACAGTATAACTTAGGTTCATAGGCACATTGCTTACTGCTGAGAATAGCTGTTGTTTTGACAGAGGCATTTAGAGGAACATAAATTAGGTTACTTACATTATGAATGTGAACACCTCTGGGAAAATGTACATTTGCAGTAGCACTACAACAGCTCAGCAACAAAATGGTAGGGATTATCTGAGCAGTCACTGATAAGTAATTGTCTCGACGCAGCCTTGAAATGCGAGGACAGGGTCCAGTAAGCTTGTTGTGTGTGCCATTTTGTGGCGCTAGACGGTCTGGGTTATCATCATAAGCTAAAGGAACATTAATAAACAAAGGAGGCGAGGCCGCATTCTCATTCCTGACATGCACCCCGGGAAGGCAGGCGCCCAGTCGACACGGCAGCCAATATGGGCAATATTAAGGTAATCAATCGGCATCAGCAGTTTGGCAGCCTGGAATTTACTATCGTGAGAGCCGGCACATTCTGTATTAAGCCATAATTGATTTCATCGCCATAATCTCTTTCGCGGTTGCAGTGGGTAATGCTGTGTGACAGCACTGAGTGATGTGTTTTTGGACTGTGGTGGTGGAGGCGCACGTGTCATGGTTCAGCAATGTGCATAAGGCTCCATATTCAGTCAGGTCCTGAGGAGAGTACAGTGCAATGCAGCCAAGAAGCCATGTGGCGTCATGCTTACTGCTCAAACCACCTCTTACACTGATTGGTGTATGTCCTGAGGGTTGGTCTATAGTTGTTGGTCTGTAGTTGATGATTGGGCAGGTGTGTTCCTGAAGGCTGGTACCTGATTGGCTTTGAGCATTATGAACTGGTGTTTATCAAGAGGTAACGCCTATTTCATTGTCTGTGATTGGGTGTTAGCTATGTTGATGGCTGGTGTTTGATTAGGTGAAGGCCAAGCTGACCTCCAGTCTGTGATGAACTATGCTTGGAGTACTGTTGTTGTGTGTGTATGTTTGTGTATTTTTTACCTTTATTTAACTAGGCAAGTCAGTTAAGAACAAATTCTTATTTACAACGGCGGCCTACCGGGGAACAGTGGGTTAACTGCCTTGCTCAAGGGCAGAATGACACATTTTTACCTTGTCATTTCGGTGATTCGATCCAGCAACCTTTCGGTTACTAGCCCAACGCTCTAACCACTAGGCTACCTGTGTATGTCTGTGTCTGTGTGTGTGCTTGTGTGTCAGTGATTGCGTTCGTGCATGTGTTTCACGTGTGTGTGTCAGATTGTCAGGAAAACTCACAGGCAGTGGACAACGGTGCGGCCATCTCCACACTCCCTCTGCCACTTGTGCACATGAGCCAGCAGGCTGAGGAAGGCCTTCTTGGAGTCGGGCACGTCGCGGTAGGCTGACCAGCGCAGGAACTGGAACTGACACACCACCAGCTGGCCCTCCTGGAGCTAGGGACAGAAAGAAAACATGAAGCTCATGAGACCTGAATGTGTGTGTATGTGCATGAGCTCCTGCCTGCGTGTTGCTAGTTCATGTGTGTCAATAAGTGTGTGTGAGATTTATAGTCTGCTGGTGAGACTGAGACCTGGGATGGGAAAGGGAGATGTCCCTGTGTGCTCAGAGCTATAGCCCATACTAGCACCTGCATTAATATCACTGCTGCTGCAGGGGCACACGTGACAGATATAACAGCCCCCAGCCCTACACATAAGGAGCTAGGGATGCACTGTAAGTCATGCAGATTGGACTAACGCAAACAAATAGGATGCAAGGAGAAGTTACAATCATGGAAGTGGGATTTTCAGATTCTCTATGGACCTATTTCTCTCTCACACACAAACACATGCACACACCCTCGTTTCACACAAACACATAATTTCCCCACACTATGATATCTGTGGGTTGCATTGTTCCGGGTTGTGTGAGGTGCTGTTTGACAGTGCAGTGTGGAGGAGAGAGGTAGTGTAGGTGAGGAGGGATGACAGAGGGGTAGATTGGGGAAAGGAGGATGCCACTCTGAGGGTGGTTATGGGCACCTCCTGTCACACAGCCTACCAGCAGGGACAGGCCTCGCATGGAAGTGCCAATCTGGTTGACAGTGATGCAACACACCTACTCATTTGCACACCCACACACAGTATTGTACACACACTTTGTTCTTTCTACCGTTCTGACAGACAGACAGAGATAATTAAGACACACATGAAGGCAAGTACGCATACACACAAGCAAGCACATGCATGCACATGCACACGCACACCAAACAAAGTCTCTATTATTCTTCACAGAGGTAGGGAGGGAACATTGCTGGGCATCTTCCTTTTCTTCCTGCCGGCATACTAAGGGGAACTTTGACAACATCAGTACTCCCTGTACTTTGACAACAGAGTTGTAATATTCTTCAGTTGGGATTGACATGTAGCCTATTTCATGAGTTCTGCCTGATTCTCTACGTCAGGTATTTGATTTAAATGTGTGACATGCTTTATGAACAAATAAAAAGGGGGAGAGAATATACATTAGAGCCATTTAGAATATCACACATTGTGGATTGCATTACGCTCAAAGTCCCCCTTAGTAACCCGGCAGGAAGAAAAGGAAGATGCCCATCAATGTAATGACAAGCAGGAAATTGAAAAAGGGAGACGGTTGTTTAATAATGTTGAAAGCATCTCCTCTGTGTGTGTGCGTGTGTGTTCATGCAGGTGTGTATAAATGCTCTTAGTGACTGACTCTTGTCACGTTTTTGACACGGAACAGACGAGTGATGACGTCGTCGTCAGCTGACGTGGACAGGAATTCAACCTCCATTGGCCCATACTGCTGTAGACCAGGCTCTGGCCAGTACTGGACACAGGGCTAGAGAGAGAGAGAGGGGAAAGAGAGAGACAGAGAGGGAGGATAGAGTGAAAAAAGGAGGAGAAAATAGTTCATTTGGCATCTTTGAGACCTATAGATCACTGTCAAGATTCCAAAAAGGGAAATATCAGTCCAATAAATTCACCCCCAAAACCACTCTGTTACGACTCTAAAAGTGTTCCAACAGTATGTGTTGGAACTGGTAACAAAAGCAGACCTTTCTGAGAGGAAGGGCTCTCATATATACATACATATACAGTGCCTTGCGAAAGTATTCGGCCCCCTTGAACTTTGCAACCTTTTGCCACATTTCAGGCTTCAAACATAAAGATATAAAACTGTATTTTTTTGTGAAGAATCAACAACAAGTGGGACACAATCATGAAGTGGAAGGACATTTATTGGATATTTCAAACTTTTTTAACAAATCAAAAACGGAAAAATTGGGCGTGTAAAATTATTCAGCCCCCTTAAGTTAATACTTTGTAGCGCCACCTTTTGCTGCGATTACAGCTGTAAGTCGCTTGGGGTATGTCAGTTTTGCACATCGAGAGACTGACATTTTTTCCCCATTCCTCCTTGCAAAACAGCTCGAGCTCAGTGAGGTTGGATGGAGAGCATTTGTGAACAGCAGTTTTCAGTTCTTTCCACAGATTCTCGATTGGATTCAGGTCTGGACTTTGACTTGGCCATTCTAACACCTGGATATGTTTATTTTTGAACCATTCCATTGTAGATTTTGCTTTATGTTTTGGATCATTGTCTTGTTGGAAGACAAATCTCCATCCCAGTCTCAGGTCTTTTGCAGACTCCATCAGGTTTTCTTCCAGAATGGTCCTGTATTTGGCTCCATCCATCTTCCCATCAATTTTAACCATCTTCCCTGTCCCTGCTGAAGAAAAGCAGGCCCAAACCATGATGCTGCCACCACCATGTTTGACAGTGGGGATGGTGTGTTCAGGGTGATGAGCTGTGTTGCTTTTACGCCAAACATAACGTTTTGCAGTGTTGCCAAAGAGTTCAATTTTGGTTTCATCTGACCAGAGCACCTTCTTCCACATGTTTGGTGTGTCTCCCAGGTGGCTCGTGGAAAACTTTAAACAACACTTTTTATGGGTATCTTTAAGAAATGGCTTTCTTCTTGCCACTCTTCCATAAAGGCCAGATTTGTGCAATATACGACTGATTGTTGTCCTATGGACAGAGTCTCCCACCTCAGCTGTAGATCTCTGCAGTTCATCCAGAGTGATCATGGGCCTCTTGGCTCCATCTCTGATCAGTCTTCTCCTTGTATGAGCTGAAAGTTTAGAGGGACGGCCAGGTCTTGGTAGATTTGCAGTGGTCTGATACTCCTTCCATTTCAATATTATCGCTTGCACAGTGCTCCTTGGGATGTTTAAAGCTTGGGAAATCTTTTTGTATCCAAATCCGGCTTTAAACTTCTTCACAACAGTATCTCGGACCTGCCTGGTGTGTTCCTTGTTCTTCATGATGCTCTCTGCGCTTTTAACGGACCTCTGAGACTATCACAGTGCAGGTGCATTTATACAGAGACTTGATTACACACAGGTGGATTGTATTTATCATCATTAGTCATTTAGGTCAACATTGGATCATTCAGAGATCCTCACTGAACTTCTGGAGAGAGTTTGCTGCACTGAAAGTAAAGGGGTCTGAATAATTTTGCACGCCCAATTTTTCAGTTTTTGATTTGTTAAAAAAGTTTGAAATATCCAATAAATGTCATTCCACTTCATGATTGTGTCCCACTTGTTGTTGATTCTTCACAAAAACATACAGTTTTATATCTTTATGTTTGAAGCCTGAAATGTGGCAAAAGGTCGCAAAGTTCAAGGGGGGCGAATACTTTCGCAAGGCACTGTATATATAATGGCAGATATACACACATATATACATATATATATATATATATATATATATACATATATATATATACATACATATATATATATACATATATATATATATATATATACATATATATATATATATATATATATATATATATATATATATATATATATATATATATATATATATATATATATATATATATAGAGAGAGAGAGAGAGAGAGAGAGAGAGAGAGAGAGAGAGAGAGAGAGAGAGAGAGAGAGAGAGAGAGAGAGAGAGAGAGATGTGTGAGAGTGAGACAGAGGTGGGCCGGTAATTAAGGAGATGAGACAGGAGCAGAGGGGGATGGGGTAATGCCCTGTGACGAGTGTCTTGTAAATTCATTACGAGACAGTCAGGCAGACACTGAGATACCTACAAATAGAAACCTTGAGTTATAGCTTAGGGGTAGAACTAAAAGTGATATAGCTGATTCTCTAGAGATCGAAATGAAGCGAGGAGTGTTACTGAATCCACAATATCAAAGTGGTCAGACATCATTGAGGCACAATGTGGTGTGAAAAAACAAATCCAAAAGCACACACACTCATACAACTACATGATGGCAGCGCAGCATGACTCTGACTGGCTAAGTCTTCTGCTATCAGAACTATGGACAAAGGAGAAAGAGTTGAGCTAAGATACAGCATCCCAGACACTGCCAGTAGAATCAAATCAAATCAAATTGTATTTGTCACATACACATGGTTAGCAGATGTTAATGCGAGTGTAGCGAAATGCTTGTGCTTCTAGTTCCGACAATGCAGTGATAACCAACAAGTAATCTAACTAACAATTCCAAAACTACTGTCTTATACACAGTGTAAGGGGATAAAGAATATGTACATAAGGATATATGAATGAGTGATGGTACAGAGCAGCATACAGTAGATGGTATCGAGTACAGTATATACATATGAGATGAGTATGTAGACAAAGTAAACAAAGTGGCATAGTTAAAGTGGCTAGTGATACATGTATTACATAAGGATGCAGTCGATGATGTAGAGTACAGTATATACGTATGCATATGAGATGAATAATGTAGGGTAAGTAACATTATATAAGGTAGCATTGTTTAAAGTGGCTAGTGATATATTTACATAATTTCCCATCAATTCCCATTATTAAAGTGGCTGGAGTTAGGTCAGTGTCAATGACAGTGTGTTGGCAGCAGCCACTCAATGTTAGTGGTGGCTGTTTAACAGTCTGATGGCCTTGAGATAGAAGCTGTTTTTCAGTCTCTCGGTCCCAGCTTTGATGCACCTGTACTGACCTCGCCTTCTGGATGATAGCGGGGTGAACAGGCAGTGGTTCGGGTGGTTGATGTCCTTGATGATCTTTATGGCCTTCCTGTAACATCGGGTGGTGTAGGTGTCCTGGAGGGCAGGTAGTTTGCCCCCGGTGATGCGTTGTGCAGACCTCACTACCCTCTGGAGAGCCTTACGGTTGAGGGCGGAGCAGTTGCCGTACCAGGCGGTGATACAGCCCGCCAGGATGCTCTCGATTGTGCATCTGTAGAAGTTTGTGAGTGCTTTTGGTGACAAGCCGAATTTCTTCAGCCTCCTGAGGTTGAAGAGGCACTGCTGCGCCTTCTTCACGACGCTATCAGTGTGAGTGGACCAATTCAGTTTGTCTGTGATGTGTATGCCGAGGAACTTAAAACTTGCTACCCTCTCCACTACTGTTCCATCGATGTGGATAGGGGGGTGTTCCCTCTGCTGTTTCCTGAAGTCCACAATCATCTCCTTAGTTTTGTTGACGTTGAGTGTGAGGTTATTTTCCTGACACCACACTCCGAGGGCCATCACCTCCTCCCTGTAGGCCGTCTCGTCGTTGTTGGTAATCAAGCCTACCACTGTTGTGTCGTCCGCAAACTTGATGATTGAGTTGGAGGCGTGCGTGGCCACGCAGTCGTGGGTGCACAGGGATTACAGGAGAGGGCTCAGAACGCACCCTTGTGGGGCCCCCGTGTTGAGGATCAGCAGGGAGGAGATGTTGTTGCCTACCCTCACCACCTTGGGGCGGCCCGTCAGGAAGTCCAGTACCCAGTTGCACAGGGCGGGGTCGAGACCCAGGGTCTCGAGCTTGATGACGAGCTTGGAGGGTACTATGGTGTTGAATGCCAAGCTGTAGTCGATGAACAGCATTCTCACATAGGTATTCCTCTTGTCCAGGTGGGTTAGGGCAGTGTGCAGTGTGGTTGAGATTGCATCGTCTGTGGACCTATTTGGGCGGTAAGCAAATTGGAGTGGGTCTAGGGTGTCAGGTAGGGTGGAGGTGATATGGTCCTTGACTAGTCTCTCAAAGCACTTCATGATGACGGAAGTGAGTGCTACGGGCGGTAGTCGTTTAGCTCAGTTACCTTAGCTTTCTTGGGAACAGGAACAATGGTGGCCCTCTTGAAGCATGTGGGAACAGCAGACTGGTATAGGGATTGATTGAATATGTCCGTAAACACACCGGCCAGCTGGTCTGCGCATGCTCTGAGGGCGCGGCTGGGGATGCCGTCTGGGCCTGCAGCCTTGCGAGGGTTAACACGTTTAAATGTCTTACTCACCTCGGCTGCAGTGAAGGAGAGACCGCATGTTTTCGTTGCAGGCCGTGTCAGTGGCACTGTATTGTCCTCAAAGCGGGCAAAAAGTTATTTAGTCTGCCTGGGAGCAAGACATCCTGGTCCGTGACTGGGCTGGGTTTCTTCTTGTAGTCCGTGATTGACTGTAGACCCTGCCACATGCCTCTTGTGTCTGAGCCATTGAATTGAGATTCCACTTTGTCTCTGTACTGACGCTTAGCTTGTTTAATAGCCTTGCGGAGGGAATAGCTGCACTGTTTGTATTCGGTCATGTTGCCAGACACCTTGCCCTGATTAAAAGCAGTGGTTCGCGCTTTCAGTTTCACGCGAATGCTGCCATCAATCCACGGTTTCTGGTTAGAGAATGTTTTTATCGTTGCTATGGGAACGACATCTTCGACGCACTTTCTAATGAACTCGCACACCGAATCAGCGTATTCGTCAATATTTTTATCTGACGCAATACGAAACATGTCCCAGTCCACGTGATGGAAGCAGTCTTGGAGTGTGGAGTCAGCTTGGTCTGACCAGCGTTGGACAGACCTCAGCGTGGGAGCCACTTGTTTTAGTTTCTGCCTGTAGGCAGGGATCAGCAAAATGGAGTCGTGGTCAGCTTTTCCGAAAGGGGGGCGGGGCAGGGCCTTATATGCGTCGCGGAAGTTAGAGTAACAATGATCCAAGGTTTTACCACCCCTGGTTGCGCAATCGATATGCTGATAAAAATTTAGGGAGTCTTGTTTTCAGATTAGCTTTGTTAAAATCCCCAGCTACAATGAATGCAGCCTCCGGATAAATGGTTTCCAGTTTGCAAAGAGTTAAATAAAGTTCGTCCAGAGTCTGCTTGGGGGGGATATATACGGCTGTGATTATAATCAAAGCGAATTCTCTTGGAAGATAATGCGGTCTACATTTGATTGTGAGGAATTCTAAATAAGGTGAACAGAAGGATTTGAGTTCCTGTATGTTTCCTTCATCACACCATGTCTCGTTAGTCATGAGGCATACGCCCCCGCCACTCTTCTTACCAGAAAGATGTTTGTTTCTGTCTGCGCGATGCGTGGAGAAACCCGTTGGCTGCACCGCATCGGATAGCGTCTTCCCAGTGAGCCATGTTTCCGTGAAGCAGAGAACGTTGCAGTCTCTGATGTCCCTCTGGAATGCCACCCTTGCTCGGATTTCGTCAACCTTGTTGTCAAGAGACTGGACATTGGCAAGAATAATGCTGGGGAGTGGTGCGCGATGTGCCCTTGTTCGGAGTCTGACCAGAAGACCCCCTCATTTCCCTCTTTTTCGGAGTCGTTTCCTTGGGTCGCTGCATGCGATCCATTCCGTTGTCCTGTTTGTAAGGCAGAACACAGGATCCGCGTCGCGGAAAACATATTCTTGGTCGTACTGATGGTGAGTTGACGCTGATCTTATATTCAGTAGTTCTTCTCGACTGTATGTAATGAAACCTAAGATGACCTGGGGTACTAATGTAAGAAATAACACGTAAAAAAACAAAAAACTGCATAGTTTCCTAGGAACGCGAAGCGAGGCGGCCATCTCTGTCATCGCCGGAAGTAGACAGAACTGGATTCAGACTCAGATCTGCAGCACTTCTCACTGTGAAAAGCGAAATACGGATTCACATATAGAACACTGTCCCTTCCTAATAAACAGCATTCATTAACCTATATATTACATGCAAACAGTATACCTTAATATACATAAATACAAAAAAATATAGCTCACCCAGGCAGAGTTGGACTGGTTGAGCTGGTTGAGCATGACCACCGAGGTGCAGCCGTAGTCGAACACCAACCTCCAGAAGTCGGCGGTGGTGCCGGGGAGCGGGTGAGGGGTGACGATGAAGGCGGCGGGCTGGTGGAAGCTGTCAGTGAGTGCCGCGTTGATGTAGTTGTTGCTCTCGCCCTCAGTGGTGACCAGGAATGCCAGGGCACGGTCGGGCGGCAGCACGTCCATGCTGCGGTTCTTCTCCCGGTTCCTGGGGAGCAGGGCGATGCTGCACTCCTCCACGTCCAGGTGAGGGGTGACCGAGTTCAACGTCTGCAGGAGGAAGGGGAGGTGGAAAGGGAGGGAAGATGGAGGGGAGGAAGAAAAGAGGGGTGGGAGGGATGGATATAAAGATTTAATGGAGGGAGAATTTATGAGATTGGTGAGGAGAGGTGGGATGAGATGAATTACCAGAAATAAAAATAGGTGATGAAGAAAAAGAGGGAAAGGAGGGAATTGATGGAGGTGGACAGAGAGAAGGGGTGGAAGTGGGGGTGGAGAAACAGCGCGCTAATGGCAGATTGGCCACTCATTATTCTCTGTCAATACCAGTTAGAAGCATCTTTAAATAGCTTAACATCACTCTGAAATAGTCATAGAGTTCAAAAACAAATTGGAAAAATTAGGCCAGCCTCATGCATAATGAACACAAATGTTATGAACTTTTGGGAAAACAAACGTAAAACTGAATATTTTGCACCTATTCCCTTTGAGGAACATTAACAAGCATTCCACCCTAATGACATAAAACAATATGAACATAATAGTTGGATCATTAATGCACTACATCAAATCAATCAAATCAAATCAAATCAAATTGTATTTGTCACATACACATGGTTAGCAGATGTTAATGCGAGTGTAGCGAAATCCTTGTGCTTCTAGTTCCGACAATGCAGTGATAACCAACAAGTAATCTAACTAACAATTCCAAAACTACTGTCTTATACACAGTGTAAGGGGATAAGGAATATGTACATAAGGATATATGAATGAGTGATGGTACAGAGCAGCATACAGTAGATGGTATCGAGTACAGTATATACATATGAGATGAGTGTGTAGACAAAGTAAACAAAGTGACATAGTTAAAGTGGCTAGTGATACATGTATTACATAAGGATGCAGTCGATGATGTAGAGTACAGTATATACGTATGCATATGAGATGAATAATGTAGGGTAAGTAACATTATATAACTTTATTGTTTAAAGTGGCTAGTGATATATTTACATCATTTCCCATCAATTCCCATTATTAAAGTGGCTAGAGTTGGGTCAGTGTCAATGACAGTGTGTTGGCAGCAGCCACTCAATGTTAGTGGTGGCTGTTTAACAGTCTGATGGCCTTGAGATAGAAGCTGTTTTTCAGTCTCTCGGTCCCAGCTTTGATGCACCTGTACTGACCTCGCCTTCTGGATGATAGCGGAGTGAACAGGCAGTGGTTCGGGTGGTTGATGTCCTTGATGATCTTTATGGCCTTCCTGTAACATCGGGTGGTGTAGGTGTCCTGGAGGGCAGGTAGTTTGCCCCCGGTGATGCGTTGTGCAGTCCTCACTACCCTCTGGAGAGCCTTACGGTTGAGGGCGGAGCAGTTGCCGTACCAGGCGGTGATACAGCCCGCCAGGATGCTCTCGATTGTGCATCTGTAAAAGTTTGTGAGTGCTTTTGGTGACAAGCCGAATTTCTTCAGCCTCCTGAGGTTGAAGAGGCGCTGCTGCGCCTTCTTTACGACGCTGTCAGTGTGAGTGGACCAATTCAGTTTGTCTGTGATGTGTATGCCGAGGAACTTAAAACTTGCTACCCTCTCCACTACTGTTCCATCGATGTGGATAGGGAATCGATGTGGATAGGGAATGTTTTTATCGTTGCTATGGGAACGACATCTTCGACGCACGTTCTAATGAACTCGCACACCGAATCAGCGTATTCGTCAATATTTTTATCTGACGCAATACGAAACATGTCCCAGTCCACGTGATGGAAGCAGTCTTGGAGTGTGGAGTCAGCTTGGTCTGACCAGCGTTGGACAGACCTCAGCGTGGGAGCCACTTGTTTTAGTTTCTGCCTGTAGGCAGGGATCAGCAAAATGGAGTCGTGGTCAGCTTT
The DNA here is from genome assembly GCF_023373465.1 of Oncorhynchus keta. Taxonomy (NCBI): domain Eukaryota; kingdom Metazoa; phylum Chordata; class Actinopteri; order Salmoniformes; family Salmonidae; genus Oncorhynchus; species Oncorhynchus keta. The sequence continues at coordinate 51,203,770 of NC_068454.1, forward strand.
TCCGAAAGGGGGGCGGGGCAGGGCCTTATATGCGTCGCGGAAGTTAGAGTAACAATGATCCAAGGTTTTACCACCCCTGGTTGCGCAATCGATATGCTGATAAAAATTTAGGGAGTCTTGTTTTCAGATTAGCTTTGTTAAAATCCCCAGCTACAATGAATGCAGCCTCCGGATAAATGGTTTCCAGTTTGCAAAGAGTTAAATAAAGTTCGTCCAGAGTCTGCTTGGGGGGGATATATACGGCTGTGATTATAATCAAAGCGAATTCTCTTGGAAGATAATGCGGTCTACATTTGATTGTGAGGAATTCTAAATCAGGTGAACAGAAGGATTTGAGTTCCTGTATGTTTCCTTCATCACACCATGTCTTGTTAGTCATGGGTGAGGGTGTTCCCTCTGCTGTTTCCTGAAGTCCACAATCATCTCCTTAGTTTTGTTGACGTTGAGTGTGAGGTTATTTTCCTGAATCCCACACTCCGAGGGCCCTCACCTCCTCCATGTAGGCCGTCTCGTCGTTGTTGGTAATCAAGCCTACCACTGTTGTGTCGTCCGCAAACTTGATGATTGAGTTGGAGGCGTGCGTGGCCACGCAGTCGTGGGTGAACAGGGAGTACAGGAGAGGGCTCAGAACGCACCCTTGTGGGGCCCCCGTGTTGAGGATCAGCGGGGAGGAGATGTTGTTGCCTACCCTCACCACCTGGGGGCGGCCCGTCAGGAAGTTCAGTACCCAGTTGCACAGGGCGGGGTCGAGACCCAGGGTCTCGAGCTTGATGATGAGCTTAGAGGGTACTATGGTGTTGAATGCCGAGCTGTAGTCGATGAACAGCATTCTCACATAGGTATTCCTCTTGTCCAGGTGGGTTAGGGCAGTGTGCAGTGTGGTTGAGATTGCATCGTCTGTGGACCTATTTGGGCGGTAAGCAAATTGGAGTGGGTCTAGGGTGTCAGGTAGGGTGGAGGTGATATGGTCCTTGACTAGTCTCTTAAAGCACTTCATGATGACGGAAGTGAGTGCTACGGGGCGGTAGTCGTTTAGCTCAGTTACCTTAGCTTTCTTGGGAACAGGAACAATGGTGGCCCTCTTGAAGCATGTGGGAACGGCAGACTGGTATAGGGATTGATTGAATATGTCCGTAAACACACCGGCCAGCTGGTCTGCGCATGCTCTGAGGGCGCGGCTGGGGATGCCGTCTGGGCCTGCAGCCTTGCGAGGGTTAACACGTTTATATGTCTTACTCACCTCGGCTGCAGTGAAGGAGAGACCGCATGTTTTCGTTGCAGGCCGTGTCAGTGGCACTGTATTGTCCTCAAAGCGGGCAAAAGTTATTTAGTCTGCCTGGGAGCAAGACATCCTGGTCCGTGACTGGGCTGGGTTTCTTCTTGTAGTCCGTGATTGACTGTAGACCCTGCCACATGCCTCTTGTGTCTGAGCCATTGAATTGAGATTCCACTTTGTCTCTGTACTGACGCTTAGCTTGTTTAATAGCCTTGTGGAGGGAATAGCTGCATTGTTTATATTCGGACATGTTACCAGACACCTTGCCCTGATTAAAAGCAGTGGTTCGCGCTTTCAGTTTCACGCGAATGCTGCCATCAATCCACGGTTTCTGGTTAGGGAATGTTTTTATCGTTGCTATGGGAACGACATCTTCGACGCACGTTCTAATGAACTCGCACACCGAATCAGCGTATTCGTCAATATTTTCATCTGACGCAATACGAAACATGTCCCAGTCCACGTGATGGAAGCAGTCTTGGAGTGTAGAGTCAGCTTGGTCTGACCAGCGTTGGACAGACCTCAGCGTGGGAGCCTCTTGTTTTAGCTTCTGCCTGTAGGCAGGGATCAACAAAATGGAGTCGTGGTCAGCTTTCCCGAAAGGGGGGCGGGGCAGGGCCTTATATGCGTCACGGAAGTTAGAGTAACAATGATCCAAGGTTTTACCACCCCTGGTTGCGCAATCGATATGCTGATAAAATTTAGGGAGTCTTGTTTTCAGATTAGCTTTGTTAAAATCCTCAGCTACAATGAATGCAGCCTCCGGATAAATGGTTTCCAGTTTGCAAAGAGTTAAATAAAGTTTGTTCAGAGCCATCGATGTGTCTGCTTGGGGGGGATATATACGGCTGTGATTATAATCGAAGATAATTCTCTTGGAAGATAATGCAGTCTACATTTGATTGTGAGGAATTCTAAATCAGGTGAACAGAAGGATTTGAGTTCCTGTATGTTTCCTTCATCACACCATGTCCCGTTAGTCATGAGGCATACGCCCCCGCCACTCTTCTTACCAGAGAGATGTTTGTTTCTGTCGGCGCGATGCGTGGAGAAACCTGTTGGCTGCACCGCATCGGATAGCGTCTTCCCAGTAAGCCATGTTTCCGTGAAGCAGAGAACGTTGCAGTCTCTGATGTCCCTCTGGAATGCCACCCTTGCTCGGATTTCGTCAACCTTGTTGTCAAGAGACTGGACATTGGCAAGAAGAATGCTGGGAAGTGGTGCGCGATGTGCCCTTTTTCGGAGTCTGACCAGAACACCGCCTCGTTTCCCTCTTTTTCGGAGTCGTTTCCTTGGGTCGCTGCATGCGATCCATTCCGTTGTCCTGTTTGTAAGGCAGAACACAGGATCCGCGTTGCGGAAAACATATTCTTGTTCGTACTGATGGTGAGTTGACGCTGATCTTATATTCAGTAGTTCTTCTCGACTGTATGTAATGAAACCTAAGATGACCTGGGGTACTAATGTAAGAAATAACAAAAAACTGCATAGTTTCCTAGGAACGCGAAGCGAGGCGGCCATCTCAGTCGGCGCCGGAAGTTCAAATAATATCAATAATAGATCTGGGAAATGCTGATCTTAGTGATACTGGCTGGTATTGGCTCTATCTGGGCTTTGTGATAGATACGGCATGAGCAAAATATAGGTAGAGGTTTTATTGAGGTTGCACTTGGCATACATTGCATGGATCCTTTCAGAAGGAATGTCAGTTGGGTGAATTTCAGGATCAAAAGGGATTCACATGACCAACTAACCTTGGAAAGAACTAACAACCTGTAATCAAAGACCACATTTCCCCCCCAGCCTAAGTAATAAATCGTAAAGTAATGAAAGTGGCATAATTGATTTGGATTGTATCAGGAAAAACACAGTAAACAGTTAAAGTGTGCCAGGTGTGAGGGCCATCACCGACGCAGAGGTGATCTCGCATTCCCGAGGCCGACGTGAGTAAGGTATTTAATCATGTAAACCCCCGCAAGGCCGCGGGGTCCGATGGTATTCCAGGACGCGTACTCAGAGCTGGCAGGCATATTCACGGTAATTTTCAACTTCTCCTTGTTCTAGTCTGTAATCCACACGTTTTAATGACCATCGTCATTCCTGTTCCCAAGAACTCTATGGCTTCATGCAACAATGACTACTGCCCTGTGTCATGTAAAAATTTCTCCCAGCGTGAAAATGTTCCCAGCTCAATTATTGCACGTGCATCTCTAGGTGGATGGCTGAGCTCCTGCGGATGTTTCTCTCACACCCTCCCTTGAAAAGATGTTCTGTGGGAACACGCATTTGCTTTGCACATTTGCCAATCAATGGTGGCCAGGAGTATTGACTCTCACCAATCAGAAGCTTGTTGAGGCATGAGGTCAGCATATAAATACCCGGACTTGTGCGTTGAAGTGCTGAGGGTTAATGTGAGGAGAGATTTTTTTGCGAATGCAATGACTTGGGCGCTACGTTTTCGATTGACAGTGCATATATTTGTTAGTTAGCTAGTTATACAAACAGTTAAAACTGCACACCTCTGAGAACAAGCCATCTCGACCAGTTTACAGCTAATTAAACCATTAAACCCCTACAACTCATCCAGAACGCCGCAGCCCGTCTGGTGTTCAACCTCCCCAAGTTCTCTCACGTCACCCCGCTCCTCCGCTCTCTCCACTGGCTTCCAGTTGAAGCTCGCATCCGCTACAAGACCATGGTGCTTGCCTACGGAGCTGTGAGGGGAACGGCACCTCAGTACCTCCAGGCTCTGATCAGGCCCTACACCCAAACAAGGGCACTGCGTTCATCCACCTCTGGCCTGCTCGCCTCCCTACCACTGAGGAAGTACAGTTCCTGCTCAGCCCAGTCAAAACTGTTCGCTGCTCTGGCTCCCCAATGGTGGAACACACTCCCTCACGACGCCAGGACAGCGGAGTCAATCACCACCTTCCGGAGACACCTGAAACCCCACCTCTTTAAGGAATACCTAGGATAGGATAAAGTAATCCTTCTCACCCCCCTTAAAAGATTTAGATGCACTATTGTAAAGTGGCTGTTCCACTGGATGTCATAAGGTGAATGCACCAATTTGTAAGTCGCTCTGGATAAGAGCGTCTGCTAAATGACTTAAATGTAAATGTAATTATGCTAGTTAGCTAGATAAATCCAGGGCAAAGGGATGTGAGAGAAACGAGCTCAGCCATCTACACAGACACTCATGCAATTATTGACTGGGAACATGTTGTGAAAATGTTTACAACATGACATCACAATCAGAACGATTTGGAACTATTTCAAGCTGGGAAGATATTTACATGACACCCTGTAGCACTCATCTGTACAGATGTCATCTGATTACAGATGCCGTTCTGATTGTGATGTCATGTGTGTATATATATATATATATATATATATATATATATATTTGTAATAATGACAATTACAACAATACTGAATAAACAATGAACACTTTGATTTTAACTTAATATAATACATCAAAATCAATTTAGTCTCCAATAAATAATGAAACATGTTCAATTTGGTTTAAATAATGCCAAAACAAAGTGTTGGAGAAGAAAGTAAAAGTACCATGTAAAACAGATAACGTTTAAGTTCCTTGCTCAGAACATGAGAACATATGAAAGCTGGTGGTTCCTTTTAACATGAGTCTTCAATATTCCCAGGTAAGAAGTTTTAGGTTGTAGTTATTTATGATAGGACTATTTCTCTCTATACCATTTGTATTTCATATACCTTTGACTATGGGATGTTCTAATAGGTACTTTAGTATTGACAGCCTAATCTCGGGAGTTGATAGGCTTGAAGTCATAAACAGCAATGCTTGAAGCATTGCGAAGAGCTGCTGGGAAATGCAGTAAAGTGCTGTTTGAATGAATGCTTACGAGCCTGCTGCTGCCTACCACCGCTCAGTCAGACTGCTCTATCAAATCATAGACTTAATTGTAATATAATAACACACAGAAATACAAGCCTTAGGTCATTAATATGGTCAAATCCGGAAACTATCATTTCGAAAACAAAACGTTTATTCTTTCAGTGAAATATGGAACCGTTACGTATTTTATTTAACGGGTGGCATCAATAAGTCTAAATATTGCTGTTACATTGCACAATGTTATGTCATAATTACGTAAAATTCTGGCAAATTAGTTCGCAACGAGCCAGGCGGCCAAAACTGTTGCATATACCCTGACTCTGCGTGCAATGAATGCGAGAGAAGTAACAATTTCCCTAGTTTAATATAGCCTGCTAACATGAAATTCTTTTAACTAACTATGCAGGTTAAAAAATATATACTTCTGTGTATTGATTTTAAGAAAGGCATTGATGTTTGTGGTTAGGTACATTTATGCAACGATTGTGCTTTTTTCCCGCAAATGCGCTTTTGTGAAATCATCCCCCGTTTGTCGAAGTTGGCTGACTTTGTTAGGAAGAAAGTCTTCACACAGTTCGCAATGAGCCAGGCAGCCCAAACTGCTGCATATACCCTGACTCTGTTCCACAGAACTCAAGAGAAGTGACACAATTTCCCTCGTTAAAATAAATTAATGTTAGCAGGCAATATTAACTAAATATGCAGGTTTAAAAGTATATACTTGTGTATTGATTTTAAGAATGGCATTGATGTTTATGGTTAGGTACACATTGGTGCAACGACAGTGCTTTTTTCGCCAATGAGCTTGTTAAATCACCCGTTTGGCGAAGTGGACTGTGATTCAATGATAAATGAACAGGCACCGCATCGATTATATGCAACGCAGGACAAGCTAGATAAACTAGTAATATCATCAACCATGTGTAGTTAACCAGTGATTATGTTAAGATTGATTGTTTTTAATAAGATACATTTAATGCTAGCTAGCACCTTACCTTGGCTCCTTGCTGCACTCGCATAACAGGTAGTCAGCCTGCCCGCAGTCTCCTCATGGAGTGCAATGTAATCGGACATGATCAGTGTCCAAAAATGCCAATTACCGATTGTTATGAACTTCAAAATCGACCCTAATTAATCGGCCATTCCGATTATTCGGTCGACCTCAATTTGAGAGGCTAGTTGTGGGCACACATCAACTCCATCATCGCAGACACCCTAAACCAACTCCAATTTGGATATCATCCCAACAGCTCTATAGACGACGCAATCTCAATTGCACTCCACACGGCCATCACCAACCCTAGATAAGAGGCACAGTATGTGAGTATGCTGTTCATTGACTACAGCTTAGTGTTAAACATCATTGATCCCTGAAGCTCGTCCCCTGGGACTGAACACCCCTGTCTGCAACTACATCCTTAATTTCCTAACGGGCTGACCGGAGGTGATGAGGGTAGGCAACATCACCTCCGCCCCACTGACCCACAGGGGTGTGTGCTTAGTCTCCTCCTGTACTCCCTGTTCACCGACGACTCAAACACCATCATCAAGTTGCTGATGACATGACGATGGTAGGCCTGATCACCGGCGACGATGAGAGAGCCTACAAGGAGGAGGACTGTGACCTGGCAGTGTGGTGCCTGAACAACAACCTCCCTCATCAGTAAGACCCTTGACTATGGGGGGGGGGGAGCTGCAGTGGAGCGGGTCGAGAGGTTCAAGTTCCTCGGTGTGACATAAAATGGTCCACACACACTCTCACAGTCACCTCAGGAGGTTGAAAATGTTTAACATGGGTTGTCAAATCCTCAAAAAGTTTTACAGCTGCACCATTGAGAGCATCTTGACTGGCTGATTACTGCTTGGTATGGCAATAGCACCACCCTAAATCGCATGGCGCTACAGAGGGTGGTGTGGACAGCCCAGTACATGACGGGGACAGAGCTCCCTGCCATCCAGGACCTCTATATCATGCAGCGTGAAAGGAAGGCCCAGCGAATCGTTAAAGACTCCAGCTACCCAAGCCATAGAGACTGTTCTCTCTGCTTCTGTATGTGGTACCGGTGCATCAAGTCTGATACCAACAGACTCCTGAACAGCTTCTATCCCCAAGCCATTAGACTGCTAAATAGGTAACTATAAAGAGCTAACAACATGGCTACATGGATTATCTGAATTTACCCTTTTATTTTATATTTGCACTGCACACTCACAGGGCGTTACACACTCATGCACACCGACACTTCAAAACACGTACAAACACTCACTTCATCATTTGCTCACACACACATAATATGCACATGCAACTCTGTTTATCATATATCCTGATGCCTAGTCATCTTACCACTAAAGTGACATTATTTACCACTCCAGTATTCCTGCACATTGTTAATATGGTACTGGAACTGACTGACCCTGTAGATAGTATGCTTACTTTCTCGTGTTCTTCTTATTTCTTATTTTCCATGTGATTTTGTTCTACCTTATATTATTTTTAGGATTACATTGTTGTTGATGACTGTATTGTTGGGTTTAGCGCTTGCAAGAAAATATTTCACTGTACTTGTGCACGTAAAATTAAAACTTAAATGGGGGGGATGCGTGTGGGCCTATTCCAGTATGAAATGCAGTACTTTGAAATGTGAAACCTTGAATCTATGCTGCTACTCTTATAGTAGAGTCAGTAGACAGTACCGTTTGGAGGGCTAAGAGAGGAAATTAAGGCATGTGGGAACACACCTGGTGCTCCTCTGTCCTAATCAGAATCAAATAAAGTGCTCTGAGACCATCACATTCCCAGCTTCCCACAAATTATGGGAGATTTGAATGACAATCATACACTTATAAAAGTGAGAGGAAACTGGAATCCATGTTTTGCCATTCGCAAACACATATGCATATGCACACACATGCAAGAAGACAGGCAGGCACGCATACATACGCTCACATTCATGCACTGATGCATATACACCTGCACCAGACCTTTAAAAAAATATTAATTTTCTGAGATCTTTATTCAAACATTTTTTTAAAGTAGTAGAGTAACTATTTGTTCCCCCAGAACAATTTTGTTGTGGGAACGAACAGTTAATTTGGAGGTGACTACAAACCATTTGTGCCTGGGTAATAAACTGTAATTACTTTCGGAGCAGCAAAATATTTGTATTTGTTATGGATCCCCATTACTCAACCATGCACATTAGAAGCTGCTGCCCCATGCACATAGACATGGAATCACTGGTCACTTTAATAATGCTTACATACTGTTTTATTAATTTCATATGTATATACTGTATTCTACTGTATTTTATTCAATGCCACTCCGACATTGCTGGTCCTAATATTTATACATTTCTTAATTCCATTCTTTTACTTTTAGATTTCTATGTATTGTTGTGAATTGTTAGATACTATTTCCCTGTTGGAGCTAGGAACAGGAGCATTTCGCTACACCCGCAATAACATCTGTTAAATATTCTATATTTCATGAGGTCCATCAAAATTAAGGAAGTTTATACAATTTTAAAAACATTACAACACAATCACAACAGATTTCACAAGACATTAAGTGTGTGCCTTCAGGTCACTACTCTACTACCACATATCTACAACACAAAATCCATATGTACGTGTGTGTATAGTGTGTATGTTATCATGTGTGTTTATGCATGTCTGTGCCTGTGTCTCGTCACAGTTCCCACTGTTCCATAAGGTGTATTTGTATCCGTTTTTTAAAATCTGATTCTACTGCTTGCATCAGTTACTTGATGTGGAATAGAGTTCCATGTAGTCATGGCTCTATGTAGTATTGTGCTTCTCCTATGGTCTGTTTTGGACATGGGGGCCGTGAGGAGACCTCTGGTGACATCCCTTGTGGGGTATGCATGTGTGTCCGAACTGTGCGCCAGTTGGTCAAACAGACAGCTCAGTGCATTCACCATGTCAATACCTCTCACAAATATAATTAGTGATGAAGTAAATCTCGCCTCCAGTTTGAGCCAGGAGAGATTGACATGCATATTATAAAGCTAGCTCTTGGTGTACATTTAAGGGCGAGCCGTGCTGCCCTGTTCTGAGCCAATTGCAATTTTCCTAAGTCCTCCTTTGTGGCACGTGACCACACGACTGAACAGTAGTCCAGGTGCGACAAAACTAGGGCCTGTAGGACCTGCCTTGTTGATAGTGTTGTTAAGGCAGCAGATCAAAGCTTTATTATGGACAAACTTCTCCCCATCTTAGCTACTGTTGTATCAGTATGTCTTGACCATGACAGTGATCCAAGGTTACTCCAAGCAGTTTAGTCACCCCAAATTCCAGCAAATATTCTTTACATCATAAACATAAGAATCCCTACAAAACATCTTGCATGACATATAATAGACTATATTAGGCCCAGACTTTAGAACTTTGGGTGTCCTAGATATTAGCATGTTGTTACATAATACTTTGGTAATAGTTTTTTAATTGCAGAGCAATTAGCTGAGAGTTTGTCACTACTGTACACAAGAGAAATAGTGACTGTTCCTTATTCCACTGTAACAATTCCATTATTAAGCAATTTCCAAAGTCCTATGTAACAACAATGTTGCTATTGTAATAATCAAAGTTACTATATTACTTTATGTCTCACTCATTATGAAAATATGTCTTGTTCATTTTGAAGCAGCAAAAGTGTTCTACTCGTGCATTTTATTCTAGCTGTAGGCTAAGACCTATCCAAACCATGCACTTATGATCATATATTTATTCTAATTCAACTACCGTAAAACTTCAATCAATATCCCAGGTGTTTATTTGATGAAATCACTGAACACAAAAATTTGCTTATCAGAGGAAGGCTTCTATGTCACGCCTTGGTCTTAGTGTTTTGTGTTTTCGTTGATTGTTTGGTCAGGCCAGGGTGTGACATGGGGTTGTATTTGGTATTGGGGTTTTGTGGTTATTGTGATTGCGGCTGAGTAGGGGTGTTGTATGGGCTTGGCTGCCTGAGGCGGTTCTCAATCAGAGTCAGGTGATTCTCGTTGTCTCTGATTGGGAACCGTATTTAGGTAGCCTGGGTATCGCTTTGTATTTCGTGGGTGATTGTTCCTGTCTCTGTGTAGTGTTCACCAGATAGGCTATATTAGGTTTCACGATCCGTTTGTTGCTTTTGTATCTTTCAGTTATTTTTATGTATCGCTATTCTTTCATTAAAGACATGAGTAACCACCACGCTGCATTTCGGTCCGACTCTCTTTCAACAAACGAAGAACGCCGTTACAGAATCACCCACCACACACGGACCGAGCAGCGTGGTAACAGGCAGCAGCGAAGGGAGGAAGTTATGGACAGCAGAAGCTTGGAGTATACGACGTGGGAAGAAATAGACAGGTGGGCGGTCGACCCAGAGAGAGTGCCGGAGCCCGCCTGGGATTCGCTGGAGCAGTGCGAAGAGGGCTATAGGAGAATGGAGTCGAAGAGAAGTACACGGCGGCGCAGAAAGAAACCCGAAAGTCAACCCCCAACTTATATTGGGGGAGGGCTCAGGGAGAGAGTAGCAGAGTCAGGAGTCAGACCTGAGCCTACTCTCCCTGTTAATTGTGAGGAGCAGCGATCAAAGGACTTCTGGACTTGGGAGGAGATATTAGACGGAAAAGGACCCTGGGCTCAGCCTGGAGAATATCGCCGTCCCAAGGAAGAACTAGAGGCGGCTAAAGCGGAGTGGCGCTGGTATGAGGAGGCAGCACGGCGACGCGGATGGAAGCCCGAAAAGCAGCCCCAAAAAAATTATTGGGGGGGGGGGCTTACAGGGAGTATGGCTATGCCAGGTAGGAGACCTGCGCAAACTCCCTGTGCTTACCGGGGGCTAGAGAGACCGGGCAGACACCGTGTTATGCTATGGAGCGCACGGTGTTTCCAGTGCGGGTGCATATCCCGGTGCGGTTCATACCAGCCCTTCGTATTGGCCGGGCTAGAGTGGGCATCGAGCCAGGTAAAGTTGGGCAGGCTCGGTGCTCAAGAGCTCCAGTGCGCCTGCACGGTCCGGTCTATCCAGAGCCACCTCCACACACCAGTCCTCCGGTAGCAGCTCCCCGCACCAGGCTTCCTGTGCGTGTCCTCGCTCCAGTATCACCAGTGCCAGCACCACGCAATCAGGCCTACAGTGCGCCTCGCCTCTCCTGTGCTGCCGGAGTCTCCTGTCTGTTCAGCGCTATCAGAGCCTTCCTTCCCTCCTGCGGTGTCGGAGTCTCGCGCCTGTTCAGCGCTATCAGAGCCTTCCTCCTCTACAGCGCTGCCAGAGCCTCATGCCTGTTCGGAGCAGCCTGAGCTGTCAGTCTGCATGAAGCAGCCAGAGCTGTCAGTCTGTATGAAGCAGTCAGAGCTGTCAGCCTGCATGGAGCAGTCAGAGCTGTTAGTCTGTATGAAGCAGCCAGAACTGTCAGTCTGCATGAAGCAGCCAGAGCTGTCAGTCTGCATGAAGCAGCCAGAGCTGTCAGTCTGTATGAGGCAGCTAGAGCTGTCAGTCTGCAAGAAGCAGCCAGAGCTGTCAGTCTGCAAAGAGCTGCCAGTCTGCAAGGAGTTGTCAGTCTGCAAAGAGCTGTCAGTCTGCAAGGAGCTGTCAGCCTGCATGGAGCAGCCAGAGCTGTCAGTCTGCAAGGAGCTGCCAGTCTGCATAGAGCAGCTAGATCCGCCAGTCAGCCATGCTCTTCTAGATCTGCCAGTCAACCAGATTCTTCCAGATCTACCAGTCAACCAGTCTCTTCCAGATCTGCCAGTCTGCATAGAGCAGCTAGATCTGCCAGTCAACCAGAATCTTCCAGATCTGCTAGTCAACCAGAATCTTCCAGATCCGCCAGCCAGCCAGGATCTACCGGAGCCTATTACCTGCCTGAGCTTCATCTCAGTACTGGGCTTCCTCTCAGTACTGGGCTTCCTCTCAGTACTGGGCTTTCTCTCAGTACTGGGCTTTCTCTCAGTACTGGGCTGCCCCTCAGTCCCGGGCTTGCCCCTCAGTTCCGAGCTGCCCCTCAGTCCCGAGCTGCCCCTCAGTCCCGAGCTGCCCCTCAGTCCCGAGCTGCCCCTCAGTCCCGAGCTGCCCCTCAGTCCCGAGCTGCCCCTCAGTCACGAGCTGCTCCTCAGTTCAGTGGGGTTCTGGGTGAGGACTATTAGGCCATGGTCGGCGGCGAGGGTGGATTATACCGGAACGCGAAGGGGAGGAACTATGACTTTAATGGAGTGGGGTCCACGTCCCGAGCCGGAAGCGCCACCATGGACAGACGCCCACCCGGACCCTCCCTATGGTTTTGAGGTGCGTCCGGGAGTCCGCACCTTAGGGGGGTTCTGTCACGCCTTGGTCTTAGTGTTTTGTGTTTTCGTTGATTGTTTGGCCAGGCCAGGCCAGGGTGGGATTGCGGCTGAGTAGGGGTGTGGTATGGGCTTGGCTGCCTGAGGCGGTTCTCAATCAGAATCAGGTGATTCTCGTTGTCTCTGATTGGGAACCGTATTTAGGTAGCCCGGGTTTCGCTTTGTATTTCGTGGGTGATTGTTCCTGTCTCTGTGTAGTGTTCACCAGATAGGCTGCATTAGGTTTCACGTTCCGTTTGTTGTTTTTGTATCTTTCAGTTATTTTCATGTATCGCTATTCTTTCATTAACCTCTTGCTCCTGCATTTGCATTTCCAGATGTCTAGATGGGAAGCCTGACACGCAGGCGTCCCATCTAGACATCTGGAAATGCAAATGCGCTACGCTAAATGCTAATAGTACTAGTTAAAACTCAAACGTTCATTAAAATACACATGCAGGGTATTGAATTAAAGCTACACTCGTTGTGAATCCAGGCAACAAGTCAGATTTTTAAAATGCTTTTCAGCGAAAGCATGAGAAGCTATTATCTGATAGCATGTAAAACCCCAAAAGACCCGCAGGGGACGTAAACAAAATAATTAGCATAGCCGTCGCTACACAAACCGCACAAATAAAACATTCATTACCTTTGACCATCTTCTTTGTTGGCACTCCTAGATGTCCCATAATCACTATTGGATCTTTTTTTTCGATTAAATCGGTCCATATATAGTCTAGATATCGATCTATGAAGACTGTGTGATAAACGGGAAAAAATAGCGTCTTATAACGTAACGTCATTTTTTAAAATGAAATAAGTCGACGATAAACTTTCACAAAACACTTCGAAATACTTTTGTAATGCAACTTTAAGTATTAGTACACGTTAATAAGCGACCAAATTGATCACGAGGCGATGTATATTCTTTAGCTGTCCGTCTGGAAATATGTCCGGGTAAATCTCAACCAAAATATCTGGTCGGAGACCTGAAGAAATGGCTTGTCTCTTCTTCGTTTGACCAAGAAACAAAGCCTAGGCAAATTACAAGACTGTTGACATCGTGTGGAAGCTGTAGGTATTGCAACCTCAGCCCCATTTATTGTGGTGCGCCTTTATCAATGGGTTGAAGTGGCGGATGGATATATATTTCCATTTTCAGTGATCAGATTTTCCTGCGCTTTTCGATGAAACGCACGTTCTGTTATAGTCACAGCCGTGATTTAACCAGTTTTATAAACGTCTGAGTGTTTTCAATCCACACATACTAATCATATGCATATACTATATTCCTGGAATGAGCAGCAGGGCGCTGAAATGTTGCGTGATTTTTAACAGAATGTTCTAAAAAGTAGGGGGTAGGAGTAACAGGTTAAAGACCACCACGCTGCATTTCGGTCCGACTCTCTTTCAACAAACGAAGAACGCCGTTACATTCTACCTGAGCCAGGTGTCTACTGCACACCGCTTTTGCTGATTTGTATGGTTAATCATTTAATTTCAGCATTAATTTCCATCATTCTATTATATATATATATTTTTTTTCCTGCACTAATCTGTTTTCATTTATATACTGTCACGTTTCTTTTGTCTTAGTATTCCTCTATAAACAAAACAACAGAGGGCGATCGGACGATTTCTGGGGGTCTGTTGACAACTTTTTTTTGTCAACAGTTAGCTATCAATTCTCAGCTGTTAGCAGCCAATGCCTAGCTGTTTCTTACTGGAGATAAAAACTTGTTGAATTATGTAACGTAACAAATCTAACATTTAACCTCAAACAATTCATGGTAATTCATGGTAACCTCGTAAATAATTAATTTAGTCACGTTTATTTGCTGAAATGTGTGTCGTTGCCAGGCTATTAAAAGGGATAGGCAGCTATTTGAGATGCTGCCTTTAATTGAAGTTGTACAGTTGTAAAAGTGTTTCAGTCTTCATCAAATGTTTGACATCAAATATATATGTTTAGTTTTTAAATAACTTGCATATCTTCATATTCATATCTTCAAATATTATTTGGTTTTCTGAAACATATCAAAATACTTAAATTGTTTTTCTGAGACCTGTAATTTGAATATCAAGGAAAATAGTTTACTTTTAGTTTATATTCGATAACCTTGAATATTTGAAAAGTTGGTATTTTCAAATAAACTACAAAATGCAACTATTTTCACCTTGGTTCTGATGTGGACACACGCACCTTTTTGTCAGCTCTTCCGCATTGTAACTCCTTTCTCTCTACACCATCTGTTGACTTTTCAAAGCTTGTGCCACTTAGTGATTGACTGTATTTTTCCACAAGAGTGCTGTTTTAAATCAGTCTAAATTGTCCTTTTTTCTGCTACAATGTGCTGGGCTTCTGAACCATCCAGCATCGTTACATCAACTGAATTCAGGTCAGACACAACTTCTGTCTGATCCCGACCAGTCCACCAGCAACAAAGTCATAATATCCAACAGTGCTTCAATTTAGTATTCTAGGTTGGGGTTGTGTTGTTTTGTCTTAACCTTTTCTGAGAAGTCACTGAAAACAAATTGTATTTCACAACGAAACAGAAGGTGTATTATTCCATTCCGGTGTGTGACTGACCTGGAACTCTTCTCGTAGCTGGGAGGAGTTGCTCTGAGAGTCCACCCTCAGCATGTCTTTGTAGGTGAGGGCAAACTCATTCACCAAAATGGCCGTCTCTCCACACAGACAAGCCTCCAGGATGGCATCATGGATAAATATGTACTGCTCCTTTAGATAGAGAGAAAGGGGGCAGGGAGCAGGGTATGGATAGAGAAAGAAGAGAGAGAGAGAGGGGAGAGAGAGAACAGAGAGAGTAAGAACATGAAGAACATAGGATAATATGACAAAGAAAGTGGGCGAGGAATGGTACAGAGGACGGGGGGGTGTTAGAGAGAAAGCCAGAGGGAGAGAGATAAGAAAGAGAGAACAGGGAGAGTTAGAACATAAAGAACATAGGACCGCATCACAACGAAAGAGTATGAGGTGTGGAAGGGTGGCGGTAGAGAAATATCATTATGTACTGTAGACCAGCCCATTCACCTCTGTCTGGATCATGTTAATGCGTCGTGAGCACAGGGTTTTGACACAGTTGTAGATGTCCACCACGCCCTCACACTCTGCCATGTCCAGCATGACGTCCAGCACGATGTAGCAGCCTGTGCGGCCCGCCCCCACACTGACACAGGGAGAACAGCATGTCACTCTCACTGAACTCTGACCCTTTAGAACAAGCCTTCACATACAATACTGTAATAACAGTGTACAGATAAGGGTCGAAAAGCAACTCTTGGCTCTCTTTTTCTTTGGGTGACATGAAAATAATAGAATCAGGGCTAGGGATAGATGCAATTCCCCTATACAAGGCTTCAACCACAGCAGGTAAAACTGGCTGATATAGCGTCCTACTCATAACGTAAAACTGATTAAAGTTTTAGGTAAAACTGATTAAAATTATGTCATTTCAACCAGTTTTGCCCACTGGGACGAAGCTTTAAAAACAAAGTAGTAACGGTTTCATGAGTATTGACAGCTAGCAGGAAGTGGTGTACTGCAGTGTGCGTTGATTGGAGGCTGGTACCTGCAGTGGACGACCACGGGTCCGGCATCAGGGGGAGTGGATGCTTTGACCCGCCGTATGAAGGCCAGTAGGCCTGTGGCGTGGTAGGGAACCCCATGCTCCGGCCAGGACGTGAAGTGGAACTGACGCACCTCGTGTTTAGCTGAGTAGCCCCTCTGGAAATACAACATCAGAATAATAAAAAGATTAGATGAGTTACAGAGCCTTCAGAAAATATCATAACCCTTGACATTTTGTTGTATTACAGCCTGAATTCAAAATGGATTAAACATGTTTTTTCCCTCACCCATCTACACACAATACCCCATAATGACAAAGTGAAAACCTGATTTTAGAAATGTTAGAAAATGTATTGAAAACCAAAAACAGATATCTAATTTACATAAGTATTCACACCCATGGGTGTATACTTTGTACATGGGTGAATACTTTGTAGAAGCAACTTTGGCAGATATTACAGCTATGAGTCTTTCTGGGTAAGTTTCTAAGAGCTTTGAACACTCGGATTGTGCAAAATGTTGCCCAATTATTCTTCTCAAAATTATTTAAGCGCTGTCAAATTTGTTGTTGATCATTGCTAGACAACCATTTCAGGTCTTGCTATAGATTTTCAAGTAGATTTATATCAAAACTGTAACTCTGCCACTCAGGAACTTTCACTATCTTGTTGGTTAGCAACTCCAGTATAGATTTGGCCTTGTGTTTTAGGTTTGTATTCCAAGGCATAGAAGGTATTGGAGTGGCCATCACAAAGCCCTGACCTCAATCCTACGGAAAATTTGTGGGCAGAACTGAAAAAGCATGTGCGAGCAAGGAGGCCTACAAACCTGACTCAGTTACACCAGCTCTGTCAGGAGGAGGGACAAAATTCAGCCAAGTTATTGTGGGAAGCTTGTGGCATTGCTACCCGAAACATTTGACCCAAGTTAAACAATTTAAAGGCAATGCTAGTAAATACTAATTGAGTGTATGTAAACTTCTGACCCACTGGGAATGTGATGAAAGAAATAAAAGCTGAAATAAATCATTCTCTATCATTCTCTATTATTCTGACACTTAAAATAAAGTGGTGATCCTAACTGACCCAAGACAGGGAATTTTTACTAGGATTAAATGTCAGGAATTGTGAAATATTGAGTTTGAATGTATTTGGCTAAGGTGTATGTAAACTTCCGACTTCAACTGTATGTAAACTTCCTGTACAGTACAAAAATAAAGGTGTATGCGTGTGTATAGTGAGTATGTTTGTGTTGCTTCACAGTCCCCGCTGTTCCATAAAGGTGTTTTTTAAATCTGTTTTACGACAGTCACTTGATGTGGAATAGAGTTCCATGTAGTCATGGCTCTATCTAGTACTGTGTGCCTCCCATTGTCTGTTCTGGACTTGGGGACTGTGAAGAGACCGCTTGTGGAATGGCTTGTAGGGTATGCATGGAATGTTCGAGCTGTACGCCAGTAGTTCAAACAGACAGTTTGGTGCATTCAACATGCAAGTATTACTGAAGTCAGTCTCTTTTTGTGGCAGCTGTCCACACACGACTGAACAGTAGTGCTGTTAAGAAGGTAGAGCTATGGGACAGACTTCATTATGGGACAGACTTCTACCCGTTTTAGCTACCCTTGTGTCAATATGTTTTGGATACGGCAGTTTACAATCCAAGGTTACTCCAAGCAGTTTAGTCACGTCCACTTGCTCAGTTTCCAAATGATTTATTACAAGGTTTAGTTGAAGTTTAGGGTTTAGTAAATTATTTGCTTTTAGTTATAGAAATATGTAGGACTAACTTATTCCTTTGCAACCCACTCTGAAAATAACTGGAGCTCTTTGTTAAGTGTTGCAGTCCTTTCAGTCGCTGTCGTAGCTGACATGTACAGTGTTGAGTCATCTACATACAGTGGGGCAAAAAAGTATTTAGTCAGCCACCAATTGTGCAAGTTCTCCCACTTAAAAAGATGAGAGAGGCCTGTAATTTTCATCATAGGTACACTTCAACTATGACAGACAAAATGATAAAAAAATCACATTGTAGGATTTTTAATGAAAATTATGGTGGAAAATAAGTATTTGATCACCTACAAACAAGCAAGATTTCTGGCTCTAACAGACCTGTAATTTCTTCTTTAAGAGGCTCCTCTGTCCTCCACTCGTTACCTGTCTTATTGGCACATGTTTGAACTTGTTATCAGTATAAAAGACACCTGTTCACAACCTCAAACAGTCACACTCCAAACTCCACTATGGCCAAGACCAAAGAGCTGTCAAAGGACACCAGAAACAAAATTGTAGACCTGCACCAGGCTGGGAAGACTGAATCTGCAATAGGTGCGCAGCTTGGTTTGAATAGATCAACTGTGGGAGCAATTATTAGGAAATGGAAGTCATACAAGACCACTGGTAATCACCCTCGATCTGGGGCTCCACGCAAGATCTCACCCCGTGGGGTCAAAATGATCACAAGAACGGTGAGCAAAAATCCCAGAACCACACGGGGGGACAAAGTGAATGACCTGCAGAGAGCTGGGACCAAAGTAACAAAGCCTACCATCAGTAACACACTACGTGCCAGATGTGTCCCCCTGCTTAAGCCAGTACATGTCCAGGCCCGTCTGAAGTTTGCTAGAGAGCATTTGGATGATCCAGAAGAAGATTGGGAGAATGTCATATGGTCAGATGAAACCAAAATCTAACTTTTTGGTAAACACTCAACTCGTCGTGTTTGGAGGACAAAGAATGCTGAGTTGCATCCAAAGAACACCATACCTACTGTGAAGCATGGGGGTGGAAACATTATGCTTTGGGGCTGTTTTTCTGCAAAGGGACCAGGACGACTGATCCATGTAAAGAAATAATGAATGGGGCCATTTATTGTGAGATTTTGAGTGAAAACCTCCTTCCATCAGCAAGGGCATTGAAGATGAAACGTGGCTGGGTCTTTCAGCATGACAATGATCCCAAACACACCACCCGGGCAACGAAGGAGTGGCTTTGTAAGAAGCATTTCAAGGTCCTGGAGTGGCCTAGCCAGTCTCCAGATCTCAACCCCATAGAAAATCTTTGGAGGGAGTTGAAAGTCCGTGTTGCCCAGCAACAGCCCCAAAACATCACTGCTCTAGAGGAGATCTGCATGGAGGAATGGGCCAAAATACCAGCAACAGTGTGTGAAAACCTTGTGAAGATTTAGGGTATATAGCGTATATAACTTTTTTTATAAACTTTTGTTCTTGACCAAATACTTATTTTCCACCATAATTTGCTAATTATTTTCTGGATTTTTTTTTCTCATTTTGTCTGTCGCAGTTGAGGTGTACCTATGATGAAAATTACAGGCCTCTCTCATCTTTTTAAGTGGGAGAACATGCACAATTGGTGGCTGACTAAATACTTTTTGCCCCATTGTACATAGACACACTGGCTTTACTCAAAGTCAGTGGCATGTTGCTAGTAAAGATTTTAAAAAGTAGGGGGCCTAGACAGCTGCCCTGGGGAATTCTTGATTCTTCCTGGATTATGTTGGAAAAGCTTCCATGAAAGAACACCCTCTGTGTTCTGTTAGACAGGTAACTCTTTATCCACAATATAGCAGGGGGTGTAAAGCCATATAACACATACGATTTTTCCAGCAGCAGACTATGACCAATCACGTAAAAAACGCACCGAAGTCTAACAAAACAGCACCCACAAGCATTTTATTATTCATTTCTCTCAGCCAATCAGTCATTTGTGTAAGTGCTGTGCTTGTTGAATGTCCTTCCCTATAAACTTGCTGAAAGTCTGGTAGTCTAGAGGTTAGAGCATTGGGCCAGTAATTGAAAGGTTGCTGGATCGAATCCCCGAGCTGACGAGCTAAAAATCTGTTGTTCTGCCCCTGAGCAAGGCTTTAATCCACTATTCCTTGGGTGCTGAAGAAGTGAATGTCGATTATGGCAGCCCCCCACACATTTCTGATTCAGAGGGGTTGGGTTAAATATGGAGGACACATTTCAGTTGAATGCATATTCAGTTCCGCTTGTCAATTTATTTACAGTAAAATAGCATTGTACCTGGTCAAACAATTTTTTCCAAAAGTTTACTCAGGGTTGGTAACAGGCTGATTGGTCAGCCACTTGAGCCAGTAAAAGGGGACTTTGCTAGTCTTTGGTAGCGGAATTACTTTTGCTTCCCTGCAGGCTTGGATGCACACACTTTCTATTAGGCTTAAATTGAAAATTTGGCAAATATGAGTGCCAATGTTGTCCGCTATAATCCTCATATATTTTCCATTCGAGTTGTCAGACCCCGGTGGCTTGGAATTGTCGATCGAAAACAATAATTATTTCACCTCTTCCACACTCACTTTAAAGGAATTTAAAATTACAATGCTTGTCTTTCATCATTTGGTCAGATATACTTGGATGTATAGTGTCAGTAATATCATTCTGTTTTGTGATGAACGGCGGGGTTTGCTTTTTTCCCCAAAAATTCATTTTAATGTGCGCCAAAGCTTTTTTACTATCAATATTCATTTTATTTATCTATGTTTCATAGTGTAATTTATATTCTATTTAGTCACATGATTTCTTAAATTTGCAACACGTTTGCCAATCGGTGGTGCAGCCAAATCTATTTGCCATTCCTTTTGCCTCATCCCTCTCAACCTTCTATTCCTCATCAATCCATGGGGATTTAACAGTCATTTTCTTAATGGGTGCATGCTTATTAGCAACTGGAATAAGCAATTTCATAAACGAGTCAAGTGCAGTGTCTGTTTGCTCCTCATTACACACCACAAACCAACAAATATTCTTCACATCAACAACATAGGAATCACTTCAAAACGTATTGTATGATCTCTTATACACGATATTAGGCCCAGCATGTGGAACTTTGGTTTCCTAGATATGGCTACTATATTGTGATCACTACATCCAATGGATTTGGATACCGCTTTAAACCACATTTCTGCAGAATTAGTAAAGATGTGATCAATGTTGATGATTTAATTCCTGTGCTGTTTGTATAACTACCCTGGTCGGTTGACTGATACCTGTGAACCAGGTTAAAGGCACTGGTTACAGTTTGAAGCTTTTTCTTGAGTGGGCAGCTTGATGAAAGCCAGTCAATATTGAAATCGCCCAGAAAATATACCTCTCTATCACATTCGTTATCAAATATTTCACAGATGTTATACAAATACTGACTGTTAGCACTTAGTGGTCTATAGCAGCTTCACACAAGAATGGGCTTTAGGTGAGGCAGATTAGCCTGTAGCAATATTACTTAATCAGTATTTAACATGAGATCCTCTCGAAGCTTTACAGGAATTTGGTTCTGAATAAAAACACTACTGGCATTTCTGTAAATGTTATAACCCTGTATTGCTCCCACTGTATCAAAGCTATTATCCAAGTATATCAGAGATAGAATATGTCATTCGTTACTAGCAAATTATTGATATCATGAACCTAGTTTCTTAATCTACATATGTTTACGTGGACTAATTGTTTACTTGTTTTCAATGCTTTACTGGGAAGCTTAGCAGCAGTAGATGTGCACATGTTCTTTATGTTAGCGCAGGGTAAGCGCCACACAGTGAACGTCCTACTAGGGCACATCATCTCAGTGCTAACAATATAAAACATGATTACTGCATACAATAGCTGTAGGATCAGCAGAGGCATTCAGGGCAGTAAGAGGGAAATAAATTAGGTTATTCCAACGCCCCTGGTATAATTGTAAATTTTCTGAAACCTTATGACAACTCAGCATCACAATGGTAGAGATTAACTGAGCTGGGCATGGGTCATTGATAAGTCAGTCTCAACACAGCCTTATAATGTTGTGAAAGGATTCAGGAACCCAAACGATTTGGGTGGATCTCATCCTCTATGTAAAACGTGTTTTGTTTCCAAAAGGTATCGAAATTGTCAACAAATGTTACATTGAGCTGCAATAATCACATAGCCAGTTGTGAAGAGATACTATCCAACTGAAATTGTCCTGCTGAAAGGTGAATTCATCTCCCAATGTCTGGTGGAAAACAGACAATAAGGTTTTCCTTTAGGATTTTGCCTGTGCTTAGCGCCATTCCACTTATTTTTTATCCTGAGAAACTCCCCAGTCCTTAACAATTACAGGCATACCCATAAAGACATGCCCGGGCACTTGCAGGTGCCTTGGTGGAAGAGTCGGGTAACATCTCACAGCATGAACTGGCAAATCTGGTGCAGTCCATCAGGAGGGGATGCACTGCAGTACTTAATGCAGCTGGTGGCCACACCAGATGCTGACTGTTACTTTTGACCCCCCTTTGTTCAGGGACACATTATTCCATTTCTGTTTGTCACATATCTGTGGAACTTGTTCAGTTTATGTCTCAGTTGTTGAATCTTGTTATGTTCATACAAATATTTCCACGTTAAGTTTTCTGAAAATAAACGCAGTTGACAGTGAGAGTTTCCTTTTTGCTGAGATTATTATGTGACTTGTTAAAAGTCCAGCATAGATCCAGCAACAAATTGACACTATTGTTGAGTACAGCTACAGCATGGATTACATGGTCCTGTGGGACTGGAATCCCCATGTGTGTTTAACTCTCCACCATGGATGTATCATTAACTCCAGCTGCAATCTGACAGCCAGATCTAGGCTTTACTCTGTTACTCTGTGCTTGAGGAGGCTCGTGCTCAATGGGGAACTAGGCGGCAGATGCATCACTGTAATTTCCTCCTCTGAGCCGAGTTGACAAAGTAAAGAAAATATTTGGAGAGAGAGAGAGGGAGAGAGAGACCCCCCCAAAAATGTACTCAGAAGACGAGGCTCATTGAAAACAAACTGTCAACTTCTCCTAAAATCTCTGCTTGATAAGTGGCGTACAGTAGTGCTCCCACGGAGAGTGGCGGCAACAGTGAAACAATAATGCTGTGTTTGTGCCACTGTCAATCCGCAGAGTTGCTCTGAGCTGCTCCATGGATAAACCCTGGTGTTGATTGACAGGATGGTCCACTGAGAGCAACGAACACTTCAAGTGCAGGCGCTGTCATTGTAGAAGCAGCAGTGCCTCAGCGGTGTGGGAGAGAGGGGGGTTTAAGTAGCTTGAGTTATTAAATCCTCTCACTGCAGGCATATTTAATCAGTGGGCCTTCAATGATCATCGTCTCTGAGTCACATCGGTCTGTACATCAGGAGCTGTTGTTTATTCTAATCTCTCTACATCGTATTTATGCATCATCAGGAAGTAAGACACTGTCTACTCAATTCAGCGTATGCCAACTGCTGCTGTCTCTGCAATGTTTATGAGTATTGGGAAGGAGACTGGTACAGGGGCCAACTCCGTAACAAAGGAGAGAAAAGAACCATAGAGCCAGAGTATTATTTCTTACTATCACCTCTCTCTAGTCAGAGACAGGCTGCTATTTGTCAGCTAAGTGCCTTTATCACAGAGTCAAATAGGGCTAAGGGAGCCATGTTCTCTGGGTAGGATGCATTCACAACAGAAGCACCTCATAATTGAGACAGATTGAATGCCGGTTCTGTTCAGTTGGACTGATAAACACCACAGACTCTTTAATCGACAACTGCCTGGAAACGCTGGCTGAAGAAACAATGCCATCATGGTATGTCTAAGCAGTGAAGCCACAAGAAACCAAAAATAAGGAAAGAATGAGGGAAAGATGCTTAGTAGTAGCTGGGATTTGTCCTGTATAAGTAAAAGCCATGTGATATTGGTCTTAGACGTAGACTGACTCAATGTCAAAACATGTGCAGGCACAGAATGGTTGGACTTACCCTCTCCATGGCAAAAGTACGAACGGTGTACTCTGAAAGTGTTTCCGTCTTCAGCAGTGTAATCTTGATGTCTCCATACATCTCACTGTCATCAGGCCAGTATTTACAGCATTTCACCTGATCAACAGGGACAAATAACATTTGATCAAATGTGCATACAATGATAGTCACAGAAATGTGTTTGACCAACCAGTGTTCCTTGTTGGTAAATTATGCTACCTACTGCTCAGCATTAAATACATTTAAGCAAAGAAGACACAGAACAATTCTACTATAGCTCCAACAAAATCAACCAGTTCTTCCATAGATAGAGGTGGTAACTATAGTAGTCTTTAATGATGGGGAACATAATATCTAGAACTGGGCCACCACTAATGTTTTCCATTAAGGCACAAAGGATTTAGTCATTTTTAATTTAGGTTAGATGTTATTTTGATTCAGCTGACAAACAATCCAGCACTAGGAGGGAACAGCAAATTTGATGTACTGATATTGATAGAAACATTTTGTCATCTTAACAACTATGTCTATGTTTATGATTTCAGAAAAAAAAATGGGACTCTTACTATAGTATTTATAATCTGCTGGCTCTAACAATGATGTCTGTCTGAGCAAATAGTAAGGGACCTGAACACAGTAGAGAAAATTGAATTGTGTCCCCTTTTGCACTTATAAAATAAAATATATAATATATAAAATATATAATATATATATATAAAATATATAATATATAGTTTTATATCTTTATGTTTGAAGCCTGAAATGTGGCAAAAGGTCGCAAAGTTCAAGGGGGCCGAATACTTTCGCAAGGCACAGTATATATATATATATATATACATAAGAAGTCTATGACTGGATGGATGGATTGCCGGCTAGATGGAAGCAATGGTGCTGGGGATAGGTGTGTATGAGGAGAGAGGTGTGAGTGTGAGACTCACCCTGCCTACCTCTACCAGTTTAGTGATCATGACGATGCTGAAGCAGTTCTCCTGCCACACCATCCTCCAGAAGTCATACACTGTCTCCTGTTTGGGCCCTATGGGACAGAAAGGTAAAACCACCACATCAACCATCTCAGTCAAAAACAGTTTGCTGTAAATACAAATTATCAATATGACTAGGGCCTGGATTGTTTCCTGACCACGTGACCCGATACTACTGTACTAAGTCACTTTTCTTGGACACAGGATCAAGGTACATGCAGCTAGGTTATAAGTAGGGCCAAAGAGTTTTTCCTGGTCAGGTCACATGCCCTACTATAATTAACGTTGTGCTGTACAGTGCTTCATGGTAGTGTTTATTGGTCTGTGCCAGCGAACAGTGGCTCAGTATGAGAAGTGACAGGTGAAACAGATCATGAGTCTCTCTCTCTCTCTACTAGGAGAGGGTTTAACTGATGCTAGGGTGTGTATCTACAACATCCAAATATGCACGCACCCAAAAAGGAAACTGATGTATACACGAGCATGATGTGTCACTGTTGCTAGATCCTACGTGGAAGTTCATTGGGTAGGTTGGTCAACCTCGAATTATCACACAAAAACACACACAAGCACCCAACTCCAGACATGGCGGGATACTCACCCTGAGTTGCTATGAAGTGGTTGGATCGATGGTAGCCCTGAAAAAGAGAACAGGGATGACATGCTGAGTAAGCTATCTGTGCCTCAGACAGCGCTTTCTCGCTTTCTCCCCTTCTCCTCCCTCCTTCTCCTCTCTCCCTCCCTCTCTTCTAGCACGGATCACCCTTCCTTCTCACTACTGTCCAATTCCCTCAGTAACATCATGTTTCCTGTCATTCCAACACAACACTCACAAAAATTCCAGAGAGAATATGGTGTGCCGTCAGACACCCAAGTATGCCCACAGTTTGGTGTGCATGCTCAATAACCCTTCTTAAAAGCACAACTAATTATGACGCCCGAGAAAAAGAGTTCCATCGCATGTCAGGCTTTACCTAAAAGCTGTCATCAACTTCTAAAAGCATGTGCAAATCCCCCCACACAGACGTCACAACAAACATGGTTACGATATAACAGAATGAGACAACACAAAACTTTGTTTGGCATTGAGAGAGATGAGAGAGAGACTGTAGTCCCAGAGTGATTCAGAACATCCACTTTGCCCATCGAAATTATGCTTTTCAGGATACTACGATACGTTTAAGTCCCAAAAAAATAGCAATTGGATTTCATTATTCAACACAATGCACAAAATAATAATTGGTTTACGGCTCCAAAATACAGATTTTTTTTCACGTTTTAGCACATTTTGCACAATTATAAACATTTTTGCAATGGGATGTAGAGGAAATTGTACAGTTTTAAAGCAAATTTACTGTAATTCAACACATTGAGCCATTGGGCGGAGAGAAAAAAATGAACCGTTTTTCAGATAATTTCCTGCAATTCTACACATGTTGCAATAGGATGGTGAGAAATGTTAGCAGTGAGACTGACTAACAAAATCAATGCAGAAAGGTAATTCAACCATGATAACAAGTTTAGATAGCTGGCTGCTAAACTAACTTAACGATCTACAACATTTTAGCTGACATGGGCTAATTGACTTACTATCAGTGACTGAGATAACTGCTGATGCACAACCTAATTTTGAAAATGCACTTTGTGTATTCTACTTTTCTAACTCGCAACAGTAAGTTGAGACTAGCTTTTGTGTGTGTGTGTGTGTGTGTGTGTATGGGGAGGGGTATCTAGATACAGTGGAGATGCAGTGTTCAACCAAAAGAGGAAAAAGCAACGTTGAAAAAAAGGGATTCACAAAATATACGTGACTCGCTTCAGGAACCTAGGTGTTTGTAGTGCATCACTACTTCACTTTTTTTAAATTAAAAAAACAAATCTAACACTGCTTTTTTGAACGATATCAAAGTGTTGATCTCCACTTTCTGGAGGACCGAGTTTTGAAATCAGTGGAATGCCCGGGGGAATTAGAGTATGATAGCTAAGGAGATGGAGAACATTCTGGCCTTTGACTGCAAATAAGCAAAGGGAGTCGAAAAGAGAACACACAGAAAGCTGTTTAAAACACCTGTCTCCGTATTACATCTTCAAACTAAGGGCAACCATGGCATCCGTGACAGAGAGGAAGAAGCACCCATTCCATGTATAGCATCCATCCATTTAAGATAGTCTAGCTAGCTTCATTTTCAGATATTACGTGTTTCTAATTTTGTTAGAAAGTTTTCATTTTTTCATTTCAAGTTAAAGCGTACTGTTAGCTAGCAAGCTAACATAAGCTGGCTGGCTTGCTAGCAAACGCTACGTTTATGATCTGTGTAGTAATATTATTCGTATCTCAGAGCCATTTGCTTTGATAGTTATAGCCTAATGTTAACAAGCTAACATTGAACCTGGTTGGTTAGCTACCTGCAGATTCATACAGGGTAATGTTATGAGTTGGGATTATGGTTCATTGTTTAGCTAGCTATCTACATGTCTAAACAAAAGACTACTACACAAGTAACCATTTCAATAGAACGTTCATGATGTCACTGCGAAAATCGTCGATACTTGTAGCTGGTAAATTCGCTCCGGCTATCTGCTCCGATTTCAGAGCTCCCTTTTTTCGCAAAAAAACGTAATTCAATTGTTGCCAGCAGCACAGTTAAAGTCACCAACGCTCTGGATAACAAAAAACAGTCTAACCAGCTCTGCTAGGGCGAGTAAAATGGTCTGAGTGAGCTGTTCTCTGTCTGGAAGTAGCTAGCAAGCTAGCCAATGTTAGCCAGTTAGCTTGTGAGCTTGTCAAAACACTCGGATCAACCCTACTCCTCGGGCAGAGCGTCCAGTGAGCTCTCTGAAAGCTCAGAGAGCAAAACGCTCTGAATTTACGAATTGACAATCTGACAACACTGAGTTTACGAACGCCCAGGGTGCACTCTGGCACTCCAGATTGAATTTATGAATACACCCGTAGTATAAACCAAGCTTTAGTCTTGAAATCTTTGGATGTTTAGTAAATGGCCTCACATGTGAATCCTTAAAGAGAAGGGTGGTGCTAAGTTTTAAGAGGGTGAGAATGATGTTGAATGGGTGTAGACAAAGAAGAGCTCTCCAGTAGGTTTACCAAAATGGCTGGCCGCGACCGGGAGGTCCGTGGGATGACGCACAATTGGCCTAGCGTCGTCCAGGTTAGGGAGGGTTTGGCCGGTAGGGATACCCTTGTCTCATCACACACCAGAGACTCCTGTGGTGGGCAGGGCACAGAGCATGCTAACCAAGGTCGCCAGGTGCACAGTGTTTCCTCCGACACATTGGTGCGGCTGGCTTCCAGGTTGGATGCGCGCTGTGTTAAGAAGCAGTGCGGCTTGGTTGGGTTGTGTTTCGGAGGACGACCCTCAACCTTAGTCTCCCCCGAGCCCGTACGGGAGTTGTAGCGATGAGACAAGATAGTAACTACTAACAATTGGATACCATGAAATTGGGGAGAAAAAGGGGGTAAAAAAATAATTTAAAAAAACACTAATTCAAATTTTTGCTACTTAACCTCGAATCGAGACGGTCGGTCACATTTATATTCATAGCCACAATGATTGCTCAGATGAAGTTGTACAACTTGAGTGCAGTGAGTCAACAGGAGACCATTTATATCAAACAATGCATTATGGGTGACGATGCCGTGAAGAGGCAGAGGGACCACATCACTGTACAGTAGGCTATAAGAAGTAGTTTGTCAACAGAACATAACTCATTGTTACTTCCCCCTAGAAAGACCTGGCATCTGTTGTGTCACCCTCAAAAAAAAGTGCAGAAATGCAGGTATACGCATTGAAACGCAAAAGGGACAAGTGTGTAATGGAGATGAATGACTGTCACAGTGAATGGGTGCAGTGAGCCCAACTACCCACGATTCGCTGGGGCCCTGGGCAGCACAATCAGCATGTCCATGGCATTCACGCACCTCAACCAGTCATAGTGGCAACCGTAACCTCCTGATTTTTGACCTCATGTAAGCACAAGAAATATAATGACACAGGGACACTTGTCACATGCTGGAGATGACAGGGCATGCCAGTGGGTATGGTGACGATGACACAGGTCACAAATACAATGGGCCACAAGGCAGTCTCGTCTTCAGCAGATATGGGAGCTCCTTCAAATGTGCATTCCTCTTTACTTAGTGGTTGTCTTTTATTGAGATATGGTAGAGAAAAGAAAGAGACAAACATCTAAGATTCAATGGCAGATAAAAGGAAAAGAGATGGCAACCCTCAGGGTTTCTTCACTCTGCTGCAATCTGAACATTGTGACACCTTGGAGCAGCTTGCTTTGTGCCAACTCTGAATCCAGGCTCCCAAACACTAGACTGAAGAGTTTTAATTTTGAAGGAGGGATGTACTGCATGGGAAAGAGGGAAAAGAAAGGGATGGCAGACAGAAGAAAGAGCAGTGAAGTACTTACTTCCCTGTTAATCCGAATCTACAGGGTCCAAAGTCGAGTAGTTGGGGAAGGTAGTAGAAAAAGAAGAGAGAAGAGATAGAAGCTAGTTAATGAAAGAAGATTGAGAAATCTAAGGAGTTAAAGGTTGCAGTCAGGAGGAGAACCTGTATAGAGAGGTGTGCTTGTTTACATACAGTATGTGTGTGTGAGACTGAGTGTGTGTTTTGTGTGTGCACGTACATATGTTCATGCTGCCATGTGTGTGGCTTCCTTTGGACTGTCTCCCTATTTAACAAATTAGAGGCTGTCATATAGCATTCACTTGCTGAGTGTGGTGATGGAAAATACTGCACTGTATGTACCAGAACACATGACAAACACAGGCAGCTGCCAAGCATGCATATAGCACACACACACACACACACACACACACACACACACACACACACACACACACACACACACACACACACACACACACACACACACACACACACACACACACACACACACACACACACACAGCCAAGCGATGGGTAACAAAGTGATCAAATCAAATGCTAAAGAGAAAAACAATCTGAGAGCTCACTTCTTCAACCTCTGCTTTAACAAACAGAAAACACATTTCAGAGAGAGGCTAAACTTTTCCATGTAACCTCTGGTGAAATAGTAATGGGCTCTCCACAAGTACTCCCCTGTGGCAACGTATTCATCATTCAGGGCCAGGGCTAGCCTTGTCAGGGGCCAACTTGGCACTACAGCAGGCAGCACCCAAGCATTGAGTTGCATGTCTCTAATGATGCTTGGTCTCCCTATGCCCTGACACTAATTAGCACCCTCACAATGGCAGGAGTCAAAATAGGACAGCATTCTCAAGTGCCCTCTCTATGCTAATGAAGTCCCCTAAAAGCATTTCTCCTGCACAAGTCCACTCGCCCTCTATCTCTCCCGGCTAAACGATGTAAAAAGGAGTGCTTTCACCTTTCCGACGAGGCGTTTTAGACAAGTTTGTCTCTTATGATGGAATAATGTACATTCATGAGTGTACAGTCCAACAAATGGATGATGCATGTTGCTCTACGGGTGACACATTCTAGTTGATGCAGATGGAAACAAGAAGTACAGTGAAGTGAAGGTGAGCAGCCAAAGAGATCATGTCACAGAGCTGCTCCCCATCCATCTAGGGATTAAACAACATCAATCCAGTCTATTCAATTCAGAGTGATTGGGGGATTTTACAAAGGGCTTTACCTCCAGGACTTGGTATTATAAAATTAATTTATTGTCTGTTAATAGCATTGGATAAGGGGTTGTAGAGGTAGTCACCAAACAGACATGACATCTGGCTACAATGCCAAGAGGTGGAGCCTGGTGTTTCCAGGAACAGGAATAACCTCTCAGAGGTAAATCTGGGGTACCAGATTGCTTAGGGCAACACAAAATACTGTGAAATGGACGGTGGTTATTCAGAAAGGGATAAGTAATGACTTGATGAGTTTCCCAGTATAACACTGTGATTGGAAAGGATTCTGAGCAGAAAGGAAGGTGAGACTTACGTCTATGTAGTTGGCGTTGATGTAGTCAGAGTTGGGGTCTCCCAGGAGTGGGTGGAGCTTGACTCTGTGGCGGTCGTCTGGAATGGACACAATGGGAGAATCACATCTCAGCCATGTTTCCAATTACATTACAGTACGTCCACACAGCTCAATTAAAATAACACATCCATATATATTTTTTTACATTTTATAAAAATACCTATACATAAAATAACACATTTATTGGAGTAACTTGACAAGGAATGCCTACACGCATTTCAAAATGACTTTCAAGCTAAGAAATAAAAGGCGTACAGCCATGTACACCCAGCTCCCGAGTGGCCCAGCGGTCTAACGCACTGCATCTCAGTGCAAGAGACGTCATTACAGTCCCTGGTTCGAATCCAGGCTGTATCACATCCGGCCGTAATTGGGAGACCCATAGAGCGGCGCACAATCGGCCCAGCGTCATCCGGGTTTGGCCAGGGTAGGCCGTCATTGTAAATAAGAATTTGTTCTTAATAAATAAAAGGTTAAATAATGTTTTTAAAAATATAGACTGATAGACTTGTGGTGTTATTAGTGTTGGGACATCAGATCTCGTTGAAAAGAAATAAGGACTGTCATATATATTTTGTTTGTTTACATTTACTGTAGCAGATGTTCAAAAGTGTTGTGAAGAAGAGAACACTGATGTGGTTTACTTGTTTAAGCTTATGTTTTTTCTTACATGGGGGATTGAAATTAATGGGGGTGAAGTGTTAAATTGTGGACGCTATATGAATAATTACATTGAATATGAATTGTACTTACCTGCAGTACAGTATGATTGCTATTCATGTGTGCATGGTTATTATTGGCATTGACCGTGACCTTTCCCCTTGGATGATGTCATTACCCCGAGTCGGATCTGTACAAACTCTACCACATGTGGGCTGTATCATTTGGCTGTGTTTGTACCGTTTGTACATTTAAATTATATAGATAGATATCTCTCTATCTTCTGGTTAGTCTTTGTGGGGCAGCTGATAAAGTGGAGCCAACACTGTTGACAGTTCAGGGAGGAACTTACCATAGTAGTTCACCATGCCCAGGAACGACCTGAGCTCAGACAAGTTCTTGGGGTTTGGAGTATCCTTGATTACCCTGACTTTGTCCTCCATAGGACACAGACCCTGCGGCTGTGATCTTGTGACCTAGGTACAGTGCCTTGCCAAAGTATTCGGCCCCCTTGAACTTTGTGACCTTTTGCCACATTTCAGGCTTCAAACATAAATATATAAAACTGTATTTTTTTGTTAAGAATCAACAACAATTGGGACACAATCATGAAGTGGAACGACATTTATTGGATATTTCAAACTTTTTTAACAAATCAAAAACGGAAAAATTGGGCGTGCAAAATTATTCAGCCCCCTTAAGTTAATACTTTGTAGCGCCACCTTTTGCTGTGATTACAGCTGTAAGTCGCTTGGGGTATGTCTCTACCAGTTTTGCACATCGAGAGACTGACATTTTTTCCCATTCCTCCTTGCAAAACAGCTCGAGCTCAGTGAGGTTGGATGGAGAGCATTTGTGAACAGCAGTTTTCAGTTCTTTCCACAGATTCTCGATTGGATTCAGGTCTGAACTTTGACTTGGCCATTTTAACACCTGGATATGTTTATTTTTGAACCATTCCATTGTAGATTTTGCTTTATGTTTTGGATCATTGTCTTGTTGGAAGACAAATCTCCGTCTCTGTCTCAGGTCTTTTGCAGACTCCATCAGGTTTTCTTCCAGAATGGTCCTGTATTTGGCTCCATCCATCTTCCCATAAGTTTTAACCATCTTCCCTGTCCCTGCTGAAGAAAAGCAGGCCCAAACCATGATGCTGCCACCACCATGTTTGACAGTGGGGATGGTGTGTTCAGGGTGATGAGCTGTGTTGCTTTTACGCCAAACATAACTTTTTGCATTGTTCTTCTTGCCACTCTTCCATAAAGGCCAGATTTGTGCAATATACGACTGATTGTTGTCCTATGGACAGAGTGTCCCACCTCAGCTGTAGATCTCTGAAGTGCATCCAGAGTGATCATGGGCCTCTTGGCTGCATCTCTGATCAGTCTTCTCCTTGTATGAGCTGAAAGTTTAGAGGGACGGCCAGGTCTTGGTAGATTTGCAGTGGTCTGATACTCCTTCCATTTCAATATTATCGCTTTCACAGTGCTCCTTGGGATGTTTAAAGCTCGGGAAATCTTTTTGTATCCAAATCCGGCTTTAAACTTCTTCACAACAGTATCTCGGACCTGCCTGGTGTGTTCCTTGTTCTTCATGATGCTCTCTGCACTTTTAACGGACCTCTGAGACTATCACAGTGCAGGTGCATTTATACGGAGACTTGATTACACACAGGTGGATTGTATTTATCATCATTAGTCATTTAGGTCAACATTGGATCATTCAGAGATCCTCACTGAACTTCTGGAGAGAGTTTGCTGCACTGAAAGTAAAGGGGCTGAATAATTTTGCACGCCCAATTTTTCAGTTTTTGATTTGTTAAAAAAGTTTGAAATATCCAATAAATGTCGTTCCACTTCATGATTGTGCCCCACTTGTTGTTGATTCTTCACAAAAAAATACAGTTTTATATCTTTATGTTTGAAGCCTGAAATGTGGCAAAAGGTCGCAGAGTTCAAGGGAGCCGAATACTTTCACAAGGCACTGTATGTCACACTCTGTGCATGGAATGAGCACTTACTACGCTTCAGGCGCAGCCCTGCCTCGGAGAATCTCTTTTAACACCTGGTCCAGATGATGGAGTTGCCACTGTAACCAGGATGTCATCCAGGTACACTGCTACATGAGGGATCCCCTGCAGCAGACTGTCCTTTGTCCTCTGGAAAATGGCTGGACGTCACTCCCCGGAAACCAAGCGGTTGTTCCAGAACAAGCCTTTGTGCGTGTTGACTGTGACATACTCTTTTGAGACCTCGTTCAGGAGGAGCTGTTGGTAGGTGTGACTCATGTCAAGCTTTGAGAACGTCCTGCTTCCTGCAAGCGTCACGAACAGGTCCTCCACCTGCAGCAGCGGGTAAGCATCCAGCCTAGAGGCCCAGTTGATGGTGAGTGTGTAGTCCCCACATATGCGCACCATGCCGTCACTTTTCAGAACGGCAGAACGGGAACGATTGGAGCTGCCCAACGGGAGAACTGAATGAGAGTAATGATGTCTATTTCCTGCAGCCGCTCCAACTCATCCTCAACTTTCTCTTTCATGGCGTAAGGCGTTGTCCTGGGATTGAAAAAGTGAGGCTTGGCCTGAGGATCCGTGAACAGCTTAACTGCAGTGTGCCCAGTTCATCTTTGAAAATCTCAGGGTAATTATGAATGACATCCTTAGTCACTTGTGAGTTTTTTCTCTCACCCCAGTTCAGTTGTATTTTAGTGAGCCAGTTATGCACTAGTAAACTAGGCCCTCTGCCTAGTTTACATTCACCACCAGGAGCCGTGCTCTCGCTTCCTGATTGTTGTATGCAATGTCCACATCTAGAGCGCCCAGCAATGTTATGGTCTCCCCGGTGTACGTACGCAGTCTGATCCCTGCCGGTGTGAGGGCTGAAGCCGGTGTGAGGGCTGAAGCCTGTTTTGAGCCCCATAGTTCTCTGTAGGTCTCCTCACTGAAACCAGAGGCAGAGGCCACTGTGTCAACCTCCGTCCTCATCTGCTTTCCATCTACCTCCACTGTAGCATAGACAGGCTCTGCGCACAGCTCACTCACATTAAACATGTTGTAGGACCAATGCTCTCTGTGCTCTCTAAGTGATGCGCTGCTGACTGCAGCTTCTTAGTTGTGAACTTGCCCTGCCCAGTCTGCCCACCCTCTGGCTTGCTCCTAGGACCCCTGCATTTTTTTGCTAAATGTCCCCTTTTGTTGCAATTGTGACAGAGTATCCTTGAACTTAGATGGTTTGCATAATGTGTTCCCCCTCATCCGAAACATTCCACTGCTTTTCCCGTTTTTCCTGCCACCTGATGCACTGCACAACTTCCACTTTCGGCCTTTTGAATATTTTTAGCATTACTAGCGGCCATCTCCATCCCTTGAGATAGTTCCAATAATCTCTTGAAAGTCAGTGTGGCTTCCCCCAGCAAACGGTACTGTCTGCTGTCCTCATTAATGCCACAGACTAATCTGTCACAGAGCACGTCCTCTAACATAGCCCCAAACTCACAATGTTCAGAGAGTTAACATTATTCAGTTTACAAACTGACCTGTTTTCCAAAAATGGCAGTTGAACTTGAACCTATTTGTAAGTCGCTCTGGATAAGAGCGTCTGCTAAATGACTTAAATGTAAATGTAAACCTATGGACAATCACTGAAGGCTTTGGATTGGGGTGAGTTTTAACGAGAGCCACAAAAGGAATTTCTCCCGGTCTCCGTGGTGTAGCCAAATTCCTCATTAGCTTGTAGGTTTTAGCCCCACACACACTCAAGAGAATAAAGCGCCGTTTAGCCTCATCTGTAATTCCATTTACAAAGAAAAGTGTTCCAACCTTTCCACATATTTTTCCCAGTCCTCGTTCTATTCCACAAACTCAGTGATAGTCCCAAACATTGCCATAACGAGAAATTGTCCTTGATTGTCACCATCGGTGTTTCCCTCCAGCGATGGCTGCTCTCCGTCACTCATTAGCTACGTAGCTAGCTAGCTGACTCCCTCCACTGTTTCTTAGCTAGCTAGCACATTGATACATGCTGATACATGCTGATCAAGATTTATCCTCATCACCAAAAAGATGTAGTAACTTGACAAGGAATGCCTACACAAATTTCAATATTACTTTCAACCTAAGAAATAAAATGTGTACAGCCATGTACAAACGGCACAAATACAGATAAACGATTACAGCCCACTCAACATGTGGCATTGTACAGATCCGACTCGGGGTGGTGACATCATCCAAGGGAAAAGGTCACAGTCAATGCCCATAATATCCATGCACACATGAATAGCAATCATACTATACTGCAGGTAAGTACAATACATATTCAATTTTTTATTTCCACAATATAATATATACATATAAACACAACATGAAACAATTTCAAAGCCTTTACTGAGTTCATATATGGAAATCAGTCAATTGCAATAAATTCATTGGGCCCTAATCTATGGATTTCACATGACTGGGAATACAGATATGCATCTGTTGGTCAGAGCTACCTTAAAAAAAATGTAGGGCCATGGATCAGAAAACCAGTCAGTATCTTGTGTGACGACCATTTGCCTGTTGCAATGCAACACATCTCTTTCGCATAGAGTTGATCAGGCTGTTGATTGTGGCCTGGGGAATGTTGTCCCACTCCTCTTCAATGGCTGTACAAAGTTACTGGTTATTGGCAGGAACTGGAAGAGGCTGTCCTACACGTCAATCCCGAGCATCCCAAACATGCTCAATGGGAAGACATGTCTAGTGAGTATGCAGGCCATGGAAGAACTGGAACATTTTCAGCTTCCAGGAATTCTGTACAGATCCTTGCGAAATGGAGCCATACAATAATAATGCTGAAACATTAAGTGATGGGGTGGATGAATGGCACGACAAATGGGCCTCAGGATCTTGTCACGGTATCTCTGAGCATTCAAATTGTGATCGATAAAATACAAGTGTGTTTATTTTCCATAACCCAACCACCTCCATCGGGCACACACTGCCATCTTCCCGGGACAGTTGAAACCAGGCTTCATCCGTGAAGAGGACACTTCTCCAGCATACCAGTGGCCATCGAAGGTGAGCATTTGCCCACTGAAGTCGGTTACGATGCCAAACTGCAGTCAGGTCAAGACCCTGCTGAGGACAACGAACACACAGATGACCTTCCCCGAGACAGTTTCTGACAGTTTGTGCAGAAATTCTTTGGTTGTGCAAACCCAATGTTTCATCAGATGTCCGTGTGGCTGGTCTCAGATAATCCTGCAAGTGAAGAAGCCGGATGTGAAGGTCCTTGGCTGGCGTGGTTACACATCCTCTGTGGTTGAGGCCAGTTGGACGTACCACCAAAATTCTATAAAACGATGTTGGAGGCAGCCAATAGTAGAGAAATTAACATTCAATTATCTGGAAACAGCTCGGTGGCTATTCCTGCAGTTAGCATGCCAATTGCACCCTCCCTTAAAACTTGAGACAACTGTGGCATTGTGGTGTGTGACAAAACTGCACATTTTAGAGTGGCCTTTTATTGTCCCCAGCACATGGTACACCTGTGTAATGATCATGCTGTTTAATCAGATTCTTGATATGCCACACCTGTCAGGTGGATGGATTATCTTGGCAAAGGAGAAATTCTCACTAATAGGGATGTAAACAAATTTTTGCACAACATTCGAGAGAAATACGCTTTTTGTGCGTATGGAAAATGTTTTGCCGTAATTTATTTCAGCTCATGTCAACATGTGACCAACACTAAGGAAATCAGTCAATTGAAATACGTAAATTAGGCCCTAGTCTATGGATTTTTGTCACACCCAATCTGTTTCACCTGTCTTTGTGCTTGTCTCCGCCCCCTCCAGGTGTCGCCCATCTTCCCCATTATCCCCAGTGTATTTATACCTGTGTTCTGTTTGTCTGTTGCCAGTTCTAATTGTTTCATCAAGCCTACCAGCAGGTTTCCCCATGCTCTAGTTCTCCCGGTTTTGACCATTCTGCCTGACTGCCGTTTTGGACCTTTCGGACTCTGCTCTGGATTTACTGACCTCTGCCCACCTTTGACCTGTAGTTTGCCTGCCCCCCTATTTTTTTATAAACTTTTGTTACTTTGAAACTATCTGCATCTGGATCTTCTCCTGAGCCTTGACAGATTTTACATGATTGGGAATACAGATATGCTTCTGTTGGTCACAGATAGGGCTGTTGCGACAATGACCGCAGTAAAACTCCATGTGACCGTTCAGTCACGGTAATCTCCTTTAATGCACTCTGGATATGCTTTGGTAGTACCCAACTTGCTAACTTACCGTCAGGTCCTAATGGCCTGGTACTCAGGGCACTATTTTCCCTCTAACTACTCTGAAATAAAAGTAAATGCAATTGAAAATCACAAACACTTATCATCAAAACAGTATGCCTATTCTTTTAAAACTCACATAAAGAAGTTCAACAGCAGGTTGAATCTGAGCGGAAAACATTGTTGTGGATGTTGTTTCAAAGCCTAACACCACGAAATGGACTGCACTTTCTAAGGTGATGATTAATTCAAACCACCATTTGCATATTAGAGCTTATGCAAATGTTTAAGGCCAAGCCAAGCCTGATTACCTTATGCCACGCTCCAGAATATCTATCCATGAGTCTGGGAGAGAATGTATAGCCCTAGGCGATGCTGTTGGTTCATTGATTATGC
This sequence comes from Oncorhynchus keta, assembly GCF_023373465.1. NCBI lineage: Eukaryota > Metazoa > Chordata > Actinopteri > Salmoniformes > Salmonidae > Oncorhynchus > Oncorhynchus keta. The sequence continues at coordinate 51,241,926 of NC_068454.1, forward strand.
AGGGCAGCTAACAGTTAGCCTACAATCAGTGAATTTGTATTTGAATAGCCTCGTAATAAATAGGGGATTTTTTATAATTTAAATAATTTAATTGGGTGACATTACATTTATCTAAATAAATCAAATCAAATTTTATTTGTCACATACACATGGTTAGCAGATGTTAAATGCGAGTGTAGCGAAATGCTTGTATATACAGCATATCTCACATTTCCATCCACTTCTCTTTCCCATTATTCCTTTTTCGAGTACACAGACGGCCTGTCAACGGTTTAGTGAAATATGTTTTGTTGCGAAAACATGTTACTATCAATGTTCCCAAACAAATTTCACACCCAAATTAAGCACTGGGTAGCTGCAAGAACAAGGTTGGAGAGCCCATGGCATACATAGTTTGGGCAGAAAATCACCAGTCGGGAAGCGAGTATGCTCCTCAAACAGTGGTTAATGCGTGGAATAAAATAAGTGTTCTTAAATGTATTTGTCAAAGCACATGTTCCGCTATAAAACTGAAGTATCCGTTTGGGAAAGGGCGGCCTCAATTCGCTATTCGAGTGCATAGAGGACATGTCATTTTTCACCCCACCCTATTCCTGCCCATTTGATAATGGGCAATTCTAAATCAAAACTAGTTTAGCATATTAATAAAGACTAGATTAAATTGAGAATATAGTCTGATGAGTGAAAATAAGATTAATGGATGAGAGAACAACTGTGCAGAATGAGGCAAGCAACAGAGCGCAAGCTTTGTTTTGCTACTTTCTCAAATAGTGAATAGCCTATAGTCGCACCATGCAGGTCATATATGTTTGGATTTCTAAAACATTCTAAGGTGTGTCTTATTCACAACTAAAGTTGACAAATAACTAAATCTATTATATAGGAAATTATCACTTTTACGCTCAACATAGCCACAGTCGCGCCGTATTGGAAAAAACATCCTTTCCATTTTATTCAGCTAAGTTCAATCATATTCTTCTTACAATAAAATCATGTCAAATAAAATAATGGCACGGGACATAAGCATATCTTCTCAGCTAAATGAACAAGCCTACAGCATATGGCATGGAAGATAGCCAAACAACATAGGCCTACAGTAGGCCAACTCATATTCTGTTCATCTGAAATACATTTTCTTTACGTAATAATGTTTCTTTAGACCAGACTAAAATCAAAACTATGAAATAACACATATGGAACCATATAGTAACCCCCCAAAAAGTGTTTAATAAACAATTTGAGCAACACTTGCCTTGATGACAGCTTTGCACACCTGGAATGCATTTCAATTAACAGGTGTGCCTTGGTAAAAGTTACTTTGTGGAATTTCTTTCCTTCTTAATGCGTTTGAGCCAATCAGTTGTGTTGTGAAAAGGTAGGGTTGGTATACAGAAGATAGCCCGATTTGGTAAAAGACCAAGTCCATATTATGGCAAGAACAGCTCAAATAAGCAAAGAGAAACGACAGTCCATCATTACTTTAAGACATCAAGTGCAGTCGCAAAAAAACGAACTATGATGAAACTGGCTCTCGTGAGGACCGCCACAGGAAAGGAAGACCCAGAGTTACCTCTGCTGCAGAGGATACATTCATTGGAGTTAGCAGCCTCAGAAATTGCAGCCCAAATAAATGCATCACAGAGTTCAAGTGACAGACACATCTCAACATCAACTGTTCAGAGGAGACTGTGTGAATCAGGCCTTCATGGTCGAATTGCTGCAAAGACACAACTACTAAAGGACACCAATAAGAGGATGAGACTTCCGAGTAATGGATATTAGACGGGTGGAAATCTGTCCTTTTTGATCTGATGAGAACAAATTTGAGATTTTTGTTTCCAACCGTTGTGTCTTTGTGAGACGCAGAGAAGGTGAACGGATGATCTCCTCATGTGTGGTACCCACCGTGAAGCATGGAGGAGCAGGTGTGATGTGTGCGGGGGCTTTGCTGGTGACACTGTCTGTGATTTATTTCAAATTCAAGGCATGGCTACCACCGCACTCTGCAGCGATACGCAATTTGCGATTAGTGGGACTATCATTGATTTTTCAACAGGACAATGACCCAACATGCCTTCAGGTTGTGGAGGAGCTATTTGACCAAGAAGGAGAGTGATGGTGTGCTGCATCAGATGACCTGGCCTCCACAATCACCCGACCTCAACCAAATTGAGATGGTTTGGGATGAGTTGGATGGCAGAGTGAAGGAAAAGCAGCCAACAAGTGCTTAGCATATGTGGGAACGCCTTCAAGACTGTAGGAAAAGCATTCTAGGTGAAGGTGGTTGAGAAACTGCCAAGAGTGTGTAAAGCTGTCATCAAGGCAAAGTTATTTTGAAGAATCTCAAATATATATTTTTATTTGATTTGTTTAACACTTTTTTTGTTACTACATGATTCCATGTGTGTTATTTCATAGTTGTGATGTCTTCACTATTATTCTACAATGTAGAAAATAGGAAAAATAAGGAAAACCCTTGAATGAGTAGTTGTGTCCAAACTTGTGACTGGTCCTGTATATAAACTCAGCATAAAAAGAAACTTCCCTTTTTCAGGACCCTGTCTTTCAAAGATAATTCGTAAAAATCCAAATAACTTCACAGATCTTAATTGTAAAGGGTTTAAACAGGACGCATGACTTTCAACCTTCGTCTCTCCCGAGCCCGTACGGGAGTTGTAGCGATGAGACAAGATAGTAGCTACTAACAATTGGATACCACAAAATTGGGGAGAAACAGGGGGTAAAATTTAAATAAAATTAAAAATAAACTCTTAAAATTACCATTGGCATCATGGTGGTTTCCTTCCTCTCTGGCAACTGAGTTAGGGAGGACACCTGCATCTTTGTAGTGACTGGATGTATTGATACACCATCCAAAGTGTAATTAATAACTTCACCCATGCTCAAAGGGATATTTAATGTCTGTTTTCTATACCCATCTACCAATAGGTGGCCTTCTTTGCGAGGCATTGGAAAACCTCCCTGGGCTTTGGGGAAGAATCTGTGTTTGAAATTCACTGCTTGACTGAGGGACATTACAGATAATTGTATGTGTTGGGTACAGAGACGAGGCAGTCATTCAAAATCATGTTAAACACTATTATTGCACACAGAGTGAATCCATGCAATGTAAACTCAGCAAAAAAAGAAGTCCCTTTTTCAGGACCCTGTCTTTCAAAGATAATTCATTAAAATCAAAATAATTAAACATATCTTCATTATAAAGGCTTTAAATACTGTTTCCCATGCTTGTTCAATGAACCATAAACAATTAATGAACATCGTTAGGACACTAACAGCTTAGAGACGGTAGGCAATTAAGCTCACAGTTATGAAAACTCAGGACACTAAAGAGGCCTTTCCACTGACTCTGAAAAACACCAAACGATAGATGCCCAGGGTCTGAGCTCATCTGCGTTAACGTGCCTTAGGCATGTTGCAAGGAGGCATGAGGACTACAGATGTGGCCAGGGCAATAAATTGCAATATCCGTACTGTGACGGACAGCTGATCGTCCTCACAGTGGCAGACCACGTGTAACAATACCTGCATAGGATCGGTACATCGGAACATCACATCTGCGGGACAGGAACAGGATGGCAACAAAAACTGCCCAAGTTACACCAGGAACGCACAATCCCTCCATCAGTGCTCAGACTGTCTACAATAGGCTGAGAGAGGCTGGACTGAGGGCATGTAGGCCTGTTGTAGTAAGGCAGGTCCTCACCAGACATCACCAGCAACAACATCACCTACAAACCCACCGTCACTGGACCAGACAGGACTGGCAAAAAGTGCTCTTCACTGACGATCTGCGGTTTTGTCTGACCAGGGGTGATGGTCGGATTCGCGCTCATCGTCTAATGAATGAGCATTACACCGAGGCCTGTACTCTGGAGCGGGATCGATTTGGAGGTTTCCGTCATTGTCTTGGGCGGTGTGTCACAGCATCATCGGATTGAGCTTGTTGTCATTGCAGGCAATCTCAACGCTGTGTGTTACAAGGAGGACATCCTCCTCCCTCATGTGGTACACATCCTGCAGGCTCATCCTGATATGACCCTCCAGCATGACAATGCCACCAGCCATACTGCTCGTTCTATGTGTTATTTCCTGCAAGACAGGAATGTCGGTGTTCTGCCATGGCCAGAGAAGAGCCCGGATCTCAATCCCATTGAGCACGTCTGGGACCTGTTGGAACGGAGGGTGAGGGCCATTCCCCCAGAAATGTCTGGGAACTTGCATGTGGAAGAGTGTCCAGCAAGAACTGGCAAATCGGGTGGCCACACCAGATACTGACCGTTTGATTTGGACCCCCCCTTTGTTCAGGGACACATTTTTCCATTTGTGTTAGTCACATGTCTGTGGAACTTGTTCAGTTTATGTCTCAGTTGTTGAATCTTGTTATGTTCATACAAATATTTACACCTGTTGAGTTTGCTGAAAATAAACACAGTTGACAGTGAGAGGATGTTTATTTTTTTGCTGAGAATATGCATTTTTATCTCAGGTTCTTCCACTAAGGTAAATATATATATATTTATATATACATGGAAGACTTGGACAAAAGATCCCATATCAATAATTACATGGCAAAAGAATAGAACACATATTTGTGATTGACAATATTGCTTACGGTGATCAGTGCTTTCGTCACAAGAGGGCTGGCATGTCCATGATGACTTACATCCCATCAACGTGTCATGCCTCCCTTTAGTTTTGTCCTTCTTTTTGGTGCAGTCCCAGCCATCAAAGAAGCTCTGTCAAGGTGTAGGGAAGTACATGTTAATGATACTGTTACCAATACCACTCTTCCCCTATCGTGTCAAACATATTTACAATGTCTCTCTTCTAAACCATTATATCTGCAGTTGTCTGTTGTGTTTGAGTGACGTAAGGGGGAAATAGAAAATGAGTGGGTTGCAGCAATATCTGTCAAGTAGTAAGCCAATGCATACATCATGACGCTGTAGTTCTTTTCAAAGACCATTCAAAAGCATCACAGATGCTACCTGTTCACATTAACTGATAATACCTGTTCACATTAACTGATAATGCAGAACGTGTGGAAGAGCCTTTGCTACAGGGAGGGGTTGAGGGCCCTTGGAGTGTGGTGTCAGGAAAACAACCTCACACTCAATGTCATCAAACCAAAGGAGATGATCGTGGACTTCAGGAAAGAGCAGAGGGAGCACCCCCCTATCCACATCGATGGGCCAGTGGTGCAGAAGGTGGAACGTTTTAAGTTCCTTGGCGTACACATCACTGACAGACTGAAATGGTCCACTCACACAGACAGCATGGTGAAGAAGGCGCAACAGCGCCTTTTCAACCTCCAGAGGCTGAAGAAATTTGGCTTGTCATCAAAAACTTTTACAGATGCACAATCGAGAGCATCCTGTCGGGGTGTATCACCGCCTGGTACAGCAACTGCTCTGCCCACAACCGCAAAGCTCTCCAGAGTGTAGTGCTGTCTGCACAACGCATCACCGGGGGCAAACTACCTGCCCTCCAAGACACCTTCACCACCCGATGTCACAGGAAGGCCAAAAATATAATCAAGATCAACATCCACCCGAGCCACTGCCTATTCACTCCGCTATCATCCAGAAGGAGAGGTGCATCAAAGCCAGGACCGAGAGACTGAAAAACAGATTCCATCTCAAGGCCATCAGACTGTTAAACAGCCATCACTAACATTGAGTGCCTGCCACCAACATACTGACTCAAATCTCTAGCCACTTTAATAATAAATAATTGGATGTAATAAATGTATCACTGGTCACTTTAAACAGCGCCACTTGATATAATGTTTACATACTCCACATTACTCATATGTATATATTTGTACTCTATACCATCTACTGCATCCTGCCTATGCCGTTCGGCCAACGCTCATCCATATATTTATGTACATATTCTTATTCATTCCTTTACACTTGTGTGTATAAGGTAGTTGTTGTGAAATTGTTAGATTACTTGTTAGATATTACTGCATGGTTGGAACTAGAAGCACAAGCATTTCACTACACTCGCATTAACATCTGCTAACCATATGCATGTGACCAGCAACATTTGATTTGATTTTCTCTGTGTGTGAACATGAAGCTCTCTAGTGAATCCCATACATCCTGGCCATGCACAACTCTGTTCCAACAAGTTCCTCTCATCAACATGCTTCACTACCGCCATCCCATGACAGTCCTGACTCAAGGACAACCCCAGCAGTGGGATCCAGCTCTATTATGCTCTCATCAGCCAAACTACTCCTCTCCCCTAGTATGTGGGGCCAAGTCCCCCCCCCCCGCCCACACACACCTGTGGTTGTTCAGGCACCAGAGGGGACTGTGGGTGAATCCAAGCCTGCATGCTGAGCAGGGGATAACAACCCCACTGCTCCCCACAGAGAGAGAGTAACCACCCAAACCCTGTCTAGGGGGGTTGCAGGGATGGGGTTAATTGGTTCTGAGGATCACACAAAAAATTAAGAGAAAACTCGGATGAAAGACAAAGACGAGACACAGTGAAGAACAGTCTGAGCCGTTACATAACTGTCTCATGAATACTTTTGCTGCAGTGGTTTCAAATTATCTTATTATCTATTGTCTTTTTTTCTCCCCCAGTGCAATATTACTATGTCAACCATCCCACCGGTGTTGACTACGTTCCTTTTTCCTAATCATAATGACAGTATAAGTCAGCATCCTGAAGACACAATTGAAAAACTGGCTAAATCCTTGGCTGTGATCTGTGAAAACAGCTCTTGTTGTGTTTACTTCATTCCACACACAAACCTTCTCTACTGTATCTAGACATACAATAAATCGATCGATTATGCCTTTCAAGCTTTGCCTCGAGGTGATGCCCTGTACAGCATAGTGAATGCCTCAGTTCTCTATATCTTAGTGTTTACCTGCAAGTAACTGCAGTGGGAATACAGGTCCACCCACAGCTCAGACATGCCAGTCCCTTCCAACGCACTGCAGAGAGCTGATCAATATCTCTGAATGTCCTACATTGGCATTCCACTGGGAAATAAAGCCTAGGCGGTCAGGAGAGCACAATAGTCCTCATTGTTTTCAATTGTAATGGAGAGAGACATAGATAAAGAAAATACAGGCAGCTGAATATAGATTTTTGTTGTGGAGAGTTTTGCCTGTGGGGGACAGTTTAATGAGTCTACAAGCAGAGTTCCAGAACCAGAAGGGCAAGCATGTAGCCAGGGAGAAATTGGGGAGTGAGATCTTTTCCTTGACATGTGACAGGGAAACCACAGGCAACAGACAGGGATGTAGCTCACCCCAGAGTCTGCTCTTGACTAGAGAAGTACCGCACCGGGGACAAATGTTTCAGGGCTGTTTGCCCTCTAAAATGTGGCCTTGACGCATCCAGAGAGCCATGGAAATCAGCCGTTACAGAGGTACTGGAATAATAAGTGGGTTCAGTTCTGCTTCTCTCCCAAAACAAAAACATTTCCCTCTCTACCTACGATAAAGTACAGACTCAATTCCACAGTCTGAATGTCGAAAGATTTTATTTTATTTATTTAACTAGGCAAGTCAGTTAAGAACAAATTCTTATTTCCAATAACGGCCTACCCAGGCCAAACTCCCCTATCCAGGACGATGCTGAGCCAATTGTGCACCGCTTTATGGGAGTCCCGATCACGGCTGGTTGTGATCAAAACAGGATGTAATAAATGTATCACTGGATCAAAACAGGGTCTGTAGTGGTGCCTCTAGCACTGTGATGCAGTGCCTTAGACTGCTACGCCACTTGGGAGCCCTCAGGAGATAAGTGAACCAAGCGAGACTCTCCTTAACACACACTCCCTGATGCATAAAGAAGTTTGGAACAGAGCCTATAAGTCCCCCAAGGCTTCTCTCCTTAATTGTAGGCAATGATTTCACAAAATGTCTCCCTCGTTGTGCCGTGCACCACTTAAGAACACTTTCAACTTGGTGGCATCCTATACATCACACCACAGCCACTTAGCAGTGGTGAAGCCCAAAAGCATCTATTTAGAATTGTCCTCCAACCAGAGTACAGAGGATCTTCTTTTATCATTGTGGTACTGGAGAACAGCCAGAGGTTGGGAGCCACCAAGCCCCCGATACTGAGGCAATTGGCGGTCACTGGGCTGGGGAACAAAGGGCCTCCTGGTCTGGAGAACACCTGGGGATTAGGGGGCTTCATCAGCTACACTGCTACAGCAACTCTGACAGAGGGGCTATGTGAGCTCCAGACAATGACAATTTAATAGTCTCACAGTCAACTTGGTCCAAGAAGTTTATTTTAACCCTGATCATGCATTTCTGCAGTCTGTAAGAACTGGGATGTGAGTGATAACTTCACACAATCTGACTACTAACTGGATAATCTGTCTACAATTTTGACTTGTAAATTATGAAAATTTCTACATTTTAAACCCCTAAACAGTGTATGATGACATGACTACAAACTTCTATTTTCTCACACCTTCCCCAGCAATACACCCTTATACCATCCAAACGCACATCAGCCACAACCATGCACATCAGCCACAACCCATACTGCCTACCTCATACTCCTGTTTGAAGCCGTAGCCCTCTGCAGTTTTCATCTGGTTGATGTGTTGGAGAAGGTCGGCCACGCGCACAGCAGGGTGGAGCTGACCAGTGTGGTAGGGTGAGCCCTTACGCCCACACTGGTGTCGCGGCGAACCCCCCAGAAGACTACTGGACTCGTTCACTGAGCTACGCTGCTCACCTGTGAGAGGAGGACAAAGGAAGGGGGCACCGTTAGGCATAGGGATACACACAAAAGGTGGTATAGCCTGTTTTAGAGAGATGTAATGATCGAATATTGTAAGAGCTTTCATTGTCTGCTTATGTGCCCCCGTTATTTGTCCTACGGTTCTGACTTGATGTACAGGGAGAATACTGTAAGAACGGCTCATGACCTGAATTATGTCGCTCTGTCAATTTAAAAAAAATGCTGAACAAATAGGCGGCATATTAAGCTACATCCGTTTCAGCTTGCTCATGTCCTAATCCAAATGACAGCATGCCTCTTAACGACTTATCGTCATATATGCCATTGCCATAATTTGTACATCTGCATTATTATATTGCTTATATAGGTCTCTCAAATTAGCATCTTATTAATAATTTTAGGCAATGTTAATTGCTTTTTACATTGTGTATTATAATTAGCTAGGTTGATTTTCTACACGAGGACCCAACAACAATATATTATAGTATCCCCTCCTTGACAGTCTCTTTTGTTCAACAAAAAGTTCAGTAATAGACCAATGTAATTCCAGTTCATATTGCGAGGATTATTTTGTTTGCACAATGCGCTGTCAGTGAGTCTGTATATTGTCTATAAAAGTGGATCCTCATGATTGAATTGTCCTTCCTTTTTAGACCACATAAGCCTATTAAAACACTTCAAATGGTAGACTAACAGCTGAGTCTGGGTCTCTCTCTCTCTGTGGTGACTTAAAGAAGAGTAAAGTTAAGGCCTCAACATCTTGCGGAATTTATCTGAACTAACATCTGAATTTCTGTCGCTGTCCATTTCAAAATTGCTGAATGACTCGGCCTACCTCATCGCAGCTCGTTTTGCTTGCACATGCTTATACATAGAGCTAAGCGTTAATTATATAAGAGCAAACATTGTGAATTTACTGAACATAAATGTAATAATGTTTGAGTGTTGTTCCAAAGGGAAAACTAATGTCGACATTCATTATTATTGAAAGAGAATGTGGTTCTTATCCAGTTACACAAATCAACAAGGAGTCAATAGAAACCATATTTATTTAATCAAGTCAGCCATAAGCTCCACTCTCGGGACAGCTTTAAGTGGACCCTAAACTTCTGTGGGCACCGTTTGTCAGTTATAGTGCATTAACTGCATTTAATGCGTTGTTTAGAGAAAAGAATGGGTTGTTTGACATGCTAAAATCGCCACTGCATAGGCTATAGGTATATAGAAAAATGAATGTGTCAGATTGGACCCAGCTATTGTATGTATTATTTAAGTTGCTGACAGTAAAGTGAGATTAGTTTGTTATATAGGTTTGTTTGGGTAGTAATATTTGATTGAGATGACACCATCCAGTCTCTCTTTGATTAACTATTAAGTACATCAGGGCCCAGTTGTATAAAACATCTTAAGTGTTTCCCTTATTAAGGAATAATTTTCCATTACCTAATGGAATTGTTTAAGGGTGTTGCATAGAGCCCCTCAAATATTTCCTTAGTTTGAAGGCATGTATGGCAGAAAGAGTATCTGGTTACCATGGAGACGGCCAGATTCACTGACCAAACTCAAAGAGATTGCTTTCATTTTGTGAGATAGCAAAATAAAACTTCTACAAATCAAGACAGGATAACCAAATTGCTTCAGAATGTAATAAACTACATTTCTTGTAGTTACTTTTTTCTCAACTTGTTTATATTACTTTCTAGTATGTCAAGCTAGCTTGCAGAGTAGCTATGTCCTCTGGGTCAATTATGGGGATTTTTAATTAATTTTTAAAATGTTTTTATTCTTTATATGGTAAGTTCACTCTTACAATCATCCCAGTTTTTTTAACACCAACTATCAAAGTATTTTATGCAATTTAACCCTCAATTTCACTGTTTCACCCTTGTCCCTGACCCAAAATGTTGAGTTTCTACTATGTTTTTATATGAGAAAACATTAATAACTGCACATTATATAATGTTATCTACTAGAGAAAGAGTCAATTAAATCAAATCTATATCAATATTTATTGTGAGTATGTCCTTTATATTATTATTTACACAACATACCTGTCCTTTGGTAGTGGTGTCATTTCCACCAATGAGGGCAAATTCCTCAATAAAGTTTTGTCAATAGAATGTTAACTTAGTTAACATGAAAGTCATTTCCATCTCAAACGTAACAGTGGTGGAAATGACAGAACGTGGCAAAAATTACAAACATCTATTATGTTATTACTTTTGATTTATTTAATCATGGTTTAAATCAATTGAATCTAGAAAATGCTCCAAGGTGTTGAAAAAACTTAAGTAGTATTGTTCTTTGCTTTTAAAAGATGCCACATAAAACAGCAGAGGTCACAGACATAGAAACAAAATCAAAATAAATATCCTATACGATACCAGGAACATCTGCAAATAGACAGGGAGAGATACTGGAAGAAAAAAGAAAAAGGGAGTGAAATCTATCTCTGAGTTTACAAAGAGAAAACAAAGAAGCAAGGGAAGGAAATGGAAATGCAACCAACGGAATAGAAGACATATTTGAAAGAGAACAGTTGCAATGACCTACCTATCAGGCAACACACCACCTCAGTCACCAGATGACTTGCAGCCAGAGCATGAGGACAACATACCTGCCTCTAACTTACCTGCCTCTAACTTACCTACCCCTAACTTACCTGCCCCTGATTCCCCTTCCTCATCATTTGCAACAGGAATGAGAAGTCGGTTACTTGTTGGAAGGAAAAGGTTTGGAAGAGGTCGCTCGAAAACAGATCTTTGCATGACAAATGTCAAACTTGATAAAACTTTACGGAAAGCTGAGAAATACAAAATAAAGTATGATCAACTGATGAAGAAAATGGAGAGACAAGATTCCCCAAAGACAAAACTGGAAATGAAGGGAACTCCGAAGGATTTTATAGTTTCAAAATGCCATCATTACAGAGTTAAAGCAAAAGTATCAAAAAATGTTTGCAGTGCCAAGGACAAACAAATGGCTTCAAAAATGCTCAGAGGCAACATCCTGAGAAAGTATGGCCTGGTCAAAGGGCAAATGAAAACAGGCCAACAATTCTTCAATACTCCAGGAAAAAAAGTGTAACATAATTACAAAGCCACAGAAGGAAAAATCACTAGATTCTATGAACATGATGACAACAGTAGAACAACAACAGAGAAAAAGGACACACTAATGAGGAACAAGAAGAAAATCAGTAGTGCTTTTTGAATGGCACAATTCAGAACATTTATCAGAATTTTAAGAGGGAATATTCAGAGATGAAAATGTCCTGTGAATTCTGCAGAAGACATCCTTTTGGCGTTGTCAAGCCAACAGTCCAGGATAGGGACACATGCCTCTGCAAAACCCATGCCAACATCCAGCTCATGGCGGTAAAACTACAGCATCACAAAGGGTTTAGCTGCAGCAACATCAATAACCTTACTGAGTCTTTGTGCTGTGAGAACCTGAAGAAAGAGTGCATGTACAGAGTGCTCCCTTTGCCAAGCAAAATAGTCAACATATGCTGGTGAGCAGACATGGTGGTTTGAGTTGAAAAACAAAGCTGAAGAGAGAGAAGGAAAAACCAAGAGGGAAACTTGGAGAAGTTCACAGTACATTTGACAGTAAAAGAAAAGGTGTGTGGAACACTGCAGATTCTACTGGAGGACTTCTCCAAAGGATTGAAAGAGAAGTTGGGGGAAATACATGTACACCATTCAACAGCAATACTCCAGCAAACAGAGAATTAAAAGAGAACCTCCAGAATGAGGAGATCATCGTGCATATTGACTTTGCAAAGATCTACCTGTATAATTACACTAGTGAAATACAGGCAGTTCACTTTGGTGTATCACACAAGCAGGTGAACCTCCAGACCCGTGTTGGACATACCACAAATTATACAGTTTCCCTTGGCTCATTGAGCTCTTCTATGCGAATGACCCCCCTGCAATCTGGGCCCATATCTCAAAAACACTGGCCTACTTCTTTGAGCCCTGCCCATCAGCTACTTTTGGAAACATACTTTGTCTTAAATTAATTAAAAGATTAACAATGGTTGTTGTTCAAACTGTTTGTAATAAAATATTGTTTTCACATACTTAATTTTTTTTTTTACATAGATGTAATTTCCACCACACCCATATTTTTGGGGTAAATTAGTATATTATTTATAATTGACATTGATTGATTTGTTTTAGATAGGGAAATCATATGGTCGTTATCATAATCTCTCAAAAAGATTGGGTGGAAATCTCTCATTTTTTTCAGTTTATACATTCAGGCATTGTGTTGAATTATTAATATTAGAAAAACTAATAATCACTTAAAATATTATTCAATACAAATTAATGTACAAATGTGTTATAAATTAGTTTTAAGGTATTTCATTTTCAACTAAAATTGGCATGATGGAAATTACATTTGTCTATGGCTGTCTGAGAAAAATGACAGAAATATATACACTTGCTCAAACAAATAAAGGGAACACTAAAATAACACATCATAGATCTGAATGAATGAAATATTCTTATTAAAACCTTTTTTCTTTACATAGTTGAATGTGCTGACAACAAAATCACACAAAAATTATCAATGGAAATCAAATTTATCAACCCATGGAGGTCTGGATTTGGAGTCACACTCAAAATTAAAGTGGAAAACCACACTACAGGCTGATCCAACTTTGATGTCATGTCCTTAAAACAAGTTGGTGGAGGATGGAGCGAGACATGATGTCCCAGATGTGCTCAATTGGATTCAGGTCTGGGGAACGGGCGGGCCAGTCCATAGCATCAATGCCTTCCTCTTGCAGGAACTGCTGACACACTCCAGCCACATGAGGTCTAGCATTGTCTTGCATTAGGAGGAACCCAGGGCCAACCGCACCAGCATATGGTCTCACAAGGGGTCTGAGGATCTCATCTCGGTACCTAATGGCAGTCAGGCTACCTCTGGCGAACACATGGAGGGCTGTGCGGCCCCCCAAAGAAATGCCACCCCACACCATGACTGACCCACCGCCAAATCAGTCATGCTGGAGTATGTTACAGGCAGCAGAACGTTCTCCACGGTGTCTCCAGACTCTGTCACGTCTGTCACATGTGCTCAGTGTGAACCTGCTTTCATCTGTGAAGAGCACAGGGCGCCAGTGGCGAATTTGCCAATCTTAGTGTTCTCTGGCAAATGCCAAACGTCCTGCACGGTGTTGGGCTGTAAGCACAACCCCCACCTGTGGACGTCGGGCCCTCATAGAGTCTGTTTCTGACCGTTTGAGGAGACACATACACATTTGTGGCCTGCTGGAGGTCATTTTGCAGGGCTCTGGCAGTGCTCCTCCTGCTCCTCCTTGCACAAAAGCGGAGGTAGCGGTACTGCTGCTGGGTTTTTGCCCTTCCACGGCCTCCTCCACATCTCCTGATGTACTGGCCTGTCTCCTGGTAGCGCCTCCATGCTCTGGACACTACGCTGACAGACACAGCAAACCTTCATGCCACAGTTCGCATTGATGTGCCATCCTGGATGAGCTGCACTACCTGAGCCACTTGTGTGGGTTGTAGACTCCGTCTCATGCTACCACTAGAGTGAAAGCGCCGCCAGCATTCAAAAGTGACCAAAACATCAGCCAGGAAGCATAGGAACTGAGAAGTGGTCTATGGTCACCACCCACAGAACCACTCCTTTATTGGGGGTGTCTTGCTAATTGCCTATAATTTCCACCTGTTGTCTATTCCATTTGCACAACAGCATGTGAAATGTATTGTCAATCAGTGTTGCTTCCTAAGTGGACAGTTTAAGTGTTCCCTTTATTTTTTTGAGCAGTGTACATTCCTGAATACTACGATCACAGCCATTATCAGATATTATGAAACCTTGAACAAAGACTTGGTTTTGGTTTTTATTTGGATTGTGTTATAGTGTCATACATTATTTTACATTTTTACAAACTTCAAAGTGTTTTCTATCCAATGGTACCAATTATATGCATATACTGGCTTCTGGGCCTGAGTAACAGGCAGTTTACTTTGGGCACATCAGTCAGACAGGAAGTGGAGAAAAATAGACCCTTGCCTGAAGAAGAAACATAAATAAATAATTTGAAATTAAATGTATTTACAAATTAGTAACAATGTCTCACCCCATGTTCAAGAACAGCATTTTTCCTCTAGGGTCCTTCTGTGGCTCAGTTGGTAGAGCATGGCGCTTGTAACGCCAGGGTAGTGGGTTCGATTCCCGGGACCACCCATACGTAGAATGTATGCACACATGACTGTAAGTCGCTTTGGATAAAAGCGTCAGCTAAATGGCATATATTATTATATTATTATCCTCGCTCATTTTACGTTATTTGATAACAAAATCTCCAAAATATAATTTTTTGAACAAAGCAATTATTATTATTATTATGTAAAAGCCCATTGGATATTCTCACAGATACATTATTAACCCTGCTTTTAGCAGGACAATATATGTTGGTCATAGCTCCTGAGTGGTGTACAGTGGGATTGCCTTGCAGTTCTTCTGCAGTTCTCCAGCTGTATCCACTGAAAGTGCGTGAGGTTCAAGGCACGAGGGCAGGGGGCACGGCATAGGTTGCAGACTTAGCCCGTGGAGGAGGGAGGGGGATGGACCCCCACCCCACCACACTCGGTAGCACAAAGCAACACTTTAAGGGGCATTGCGCTAATAATGGCGCAGACTAGAGAAACGTTCCCGCTGTTCTAGCAGGTAGCTGGACAATAGACTTGCCTAGATGGAGGGTAGGGGGAGTATTCTATTGAAATAAATATTTTGGCCTTTACAAATATTATTTAGGCCTTTATTCAGATTAAAAATCAAATAAAAAATTGAGCGATTGTAAACGAAATAACCTCCAAATTATCAAGTTGATGGCACAGTCATGTAGCCGACACGTACATAAAGCTGAGTGACTCACTCATTCATGGCTTTAGGTCAAAATAAATAACGTACCAACATTCTTTCTGATAGTCTTAAATAAATAAATGTTTTGGTTATCCTGACCTGGACACCCATTATGGGCTATTAGCAGGACAATATACCTTTACCAACACCTCTCTGTACTTTGATACTTTGTGGATGGGGCGTCCCCAATGGCGCAGCTGTCTAAGTCACTGCATCGCAATGCAAAATGAGCTGCTACAGAGACCTGTGCCGGCTGCCACCTGGAGACCCATGAGGTGGCTTTTGGTTTTAATTTAGAAACCTCCAATCCTCAAAATGTAATTATTGGCAGAGAGTCACATCATATTTTTTAAAGATATACTGTAGGCCTACCGTAGGCGACATGAGTCTAACTAGTGTTGAGTAATGTTCTGTTAAAAGTGGTGTAGGTCTTATTTATTTAAAGTGCATATTGACGTTAGAAGCAATAGGATTTGAAGCATTAGCCTACAACTATTTTATCACAGTTTTGCGCTGCTTTGAGACAAGCCCAGTACTGTGTAGGAGAACTTGCACAATTGGTGGCTGACTAAATACTTTTTTGCCCCACTGTATTTGTTGCATGGTAGTATCATCAATTTCTCTAGCCATGTCACGTCCTGACCTTAGTTCCTTTTTATGTTTCTGTTTTAGTTTGGTCAGGGCGTGAGTTGGGGTGGGCATTCAATGTTTTTGTTCTATGTTTTGTATTTCTGCTTTTGGCCTGGTATGGTTCCCAATCAGAGGCAGCTGCCAATCGTTGTCTCTGATTGAGAACCATACTTTTAGGTAGCCTGTGTTCCCACTATGATTTGTGGGTAGTTGTTTTCTGTTTTGTGTATTCACCTGACAGAACTGTTTTGTTTCTTCCATTCACTTTGTTATTTTGTTTTGTGTGTTCAGTCTAATAAATTAACATGGACACTTCACGCTGCATATTGGTCCAACCCTTCCTACTCCTCCTCAGACAACGAAGAGATTCGTTACAAGCCAAAACATCTTGATGGCCTCAAAAGTTTGGACACACCTACTCATTCCATGGTTTTTCTTCATTTTTACTATATTGTTAGAACTATATGAAGACGTCACAACTATGAAATAACACATATGGAATCCATTAACCTGTTACTCCTACCCCCTACTTTTTAGAACATTCTGTTAAAAATGGCGCAACATTTCAGCGCCCTGCTACTCATGCCAGGAATATAGTATATGCATATGATTAGTATGTGTGGATAGAAAACACTCAGACATTTATAAAACTGGTTAAATCACGGCTGTGACTATAACAGAACGTGCGTTTCATCGAAAAGCGCAGGAAAATCTGATCACTGAAAATGGGAAAATATATCCATGTGCCACTAGAACCCATTGTTGAATGTGATCCACATTAAATGGGGCCGAGGTTGCAATACCTACAGCTTCCACACGATGTCAACAGTCTTGTCATTTGCCTACGATTTGTTTCGTGGTCAAACGGACACAAGGTAGCGCCTTTCTTCCGGTCTCCGACCGGATATTTTGGTTGAGATTTACCCGGACATTATTTCCAGACGTACAGCTATAGAATATACATCGCCTCGTGATCAATTTGATCGCTTATTAATGTTTACTAATACCTAAAGTTGCATTACAAAAGTATTTCGAAGTGTTTTGTGAAAGTTTTTTTTAATTAAAAAAAATTACGTTACGTTATAAAACACTATTTTTTTCCTTGATCACACAGTCTTCATAGATCGATATCTAGGCTATATATGGACCGATTTAATCGAAAAAAAAGACCCAATAGTGATGTTTATGGGACATCTAGGAGTGCCAACAAAGAAGATGGTCAAAGGTAATGAATTTTTTATATTTTATTTGTGCGTTTTGTGTAGCGCCGACTATGCTAATTATTTTGTTTACGTCCCCTGCGGGTCTTTTGGGGTGTTACATGCTATCAGATAATAGCTTCTCATGCTTTCGCCGAAAAGCATTTTAAAAATCTGACTTGTTGCCTGGATTCACAACGAGTGTAGCTTTAATTCAGTACCCTGCATGTGTATTTTAATGAACGTTTGAGTTTTAACGAGTGCTATTAGCATTTAGCGTAGCACATTTGCATTTCCAGATGTCTAGATGGGACACCTGCGTGTCGGGTAGGAGCAAGAGGTTAAGAACAAACAGCCAACTCCTTCGTTCCAGTCGAGGAATTGAACCCCGGTCTCCAGCGTACGACACAGGGATTCTTTAGCTAAATAGCCCAGCACTGTTGTACAGCGCCATATTTTCCATTCCATCCTAACAAAAACTCAGGGTTTTTCATTTTTCTTGGAATAGAAACACCATAATATTTATAAAGCAACATTTCTTAAAATCAGTCTCATATACTATACAAAAAAGGTTTCTCTAGTACAGCCACTACTGAAGGCTATCAAATGCTTCTCAAAAATACCCTTTGGTGATCAAACTAGCATTAATGGCACTTAACTTCTTCGATATAGGGGGCACTCTTTTAATTTTTGGATAAAAAAACGTTCCCGTTTTAAACAAGATATTTTATCACGAAAAGATACTCGACTATGCATATAATTGCCAGCTTTGGAAAGAAAACACTCTGACGTTTTCAAAACGGCAAAGATATTATCTGTGAGTGCCCCAGAACTGATTTTACAGGCGAAACCAAGATGAAACTTCAAACAGGAAATGAGCAGGATTTTTGACGCTCTGTTTTACTCTGGTCTCCCTTATATGGCTGTGAATATGCTGTCAACGAGCTTATGCGCTCTGCCGTTCGTCCAAGATGTCTGCAGCATTGTGACGTATTTGTAGGCATATCATTGGAAGATTGGCCATAAGAGACTACATTTGCCAGGGGGCCGTGTCCTTTGTCTAATTTGGTGCGTGATTCCCAGTGGCAATTATTTTACCATGCGATACAGAAGGAGACTCATACTTCCAGGAACGATACATAATTGAAGAGATATGTGAAAAACACCTTGAGGATTGGTTCGAAACAACGTTTGCCATGTTTCAGTCGATATTATGGAGTTAATTTGGAAAAAAGTTTGGCGTTTGGATAACTGAATTTTCTGTTTTTTTTGGTAGCCAAACGGACCGATTTCTGCAGCCAAACAAATCTTTCAGGAAAAACAGAACATTTGCTATCTAACTGAGAGTCTCCTCATTGAAAACATCCGAAGTTCTTCAAAGGTAAATGATTTATTGAATGTTTTTGCTGGTTTTTGTGAAAATGTTGTCTGCTAATGCTAACGCTAAATGCTAATGCTAAATGCTAAATGCTAGTTTGCTATGGTAGAGAAGCATATTTTTTGAAAATCTGAGATGACAGTGTTGTTAACAAAAGGCTAAGCATGAGAGCTAGCATATTGATTTCATTTCATTTGCGATTTTCAAGAATAGTTACCGTTGCGTTATGGTAATGGGCTTGAGGCTGTAGCCATGATACCGGATCCGGGTTGGCTCGACGCAAGAAGTTAAAGGACGAACCACTGTATGCAACTGAGCCCAGGACATGTAAACCAAGATTATTTCTTTCCTTTTCTGTTATGAACCTTCATATTTCAAGATATCGAGATGAGGAGGAAGACGACTAGAATCACAAATCATTTTCTTGCCTGAAGGTGTTCCACTTTACATCTGTTTGCAATTTTCTTTTTCTCGTTATCTTATTTTAGACTGTGGATCTGCTGCAGGGAGTATAGCTGTTTCTGAGGTATATGGAACTTTTCTAAGACTAAATGGATGTTGTGGGAGGTATAAAGTTCACACACAATATTGTGGGAGCATTTTGGGAAAAACTTTGGGTTTTCCACAAATGAATCAGTTTGATTACTGGTGTCAAGTTTTTATTTGAAAGCACATACTGCAGGTGTGTATGTGTGTGTGTGCTTATGCCTGTGTATGTGGGTCTTACTGCGCGTGCTGCAGGTGTGTGCCATGCGTGCTGCAGAGAGGGCCATGCGCTCATCCTCCTGCAGGGTACTCTGGTCAGTGAAACTGCGCTCCATCGAACCCATGTGACTCTTCTCCTGACGGTACGTTATGGGTGTCTTATTTATGTTCACTGGCTTCCTACGAACACATAGATAGAGGGAGTGGGAGAGGAGAGGGCGAGGGGGATAGAGAGAGCAACAGTTTTATTTGGCCACAAACCCTTCATTGGCAGCCAGAGAGCACAAGCATGTGAATAATCGATTAGCAAAACAATGGAAAGGTAGGAGGGTGGCTTCACTTACGGATAATAAGAGTAAGAGTAGTAGTCCCTTCTGGCAAGTGAGCGGGAGGGAGGGCAGAGAAAAAAAATCAAGATAAAGAAGATATGAAATGCAAGAAATGCCGACCGAGGGATGGATTCATTAACGTGAAAATAGCAACAGTCTCTGCAACGTCTGCTTGGACTGTGTGACTCACACATTTACCACATGGTGACAGGACCAAACCACAGCTAAAGCAGCTAGACCAGCCTCTAATTGAATGTCACTGTTTTCCCCTTTAATGAGTAAACCATGTCGCTTCCTGCAAGAGAAAATGTAGCAATCATACCGCTAAGAGCTAACTTCATGGTGGCTTAGTGGAGTAATCTGGAATAATGTGTCACAAGAGTTGAGACTCGACTTGAGACTCGACAAGTGATGTTGGTGGCCAGAAACGTTCTTTCCCGGAAAAGAGAGGCTGGATGTCCTCCCAAAGATATGCTTGCTGTGCATAACCTCCTGGATGATGATATGTTTCCTTCCCTGAATGAAATCATTCGCGTTGCTCTCACAATTCCTGTGAGCAGCTGCTCCTGCTCCTGCATCTCTCGCTCTCTCCCTTAATTTAATCCTCCCGTGTATGATAGTTTTGGCCTGCCTCACTAACGACGCCTTTTGCCTATTCCCCTATCGGATTTCCTGTTATCAACCTATTGCCTGATCTCCTAGATGATGTTACTAGCCTTTTCCCTGCCTGTACTGTTGCCTTTTTGGACCCCCTGTGTATGACCTTCTGCCTGCCCCTGGACCCAGCTACCTGCCTCTTCCTGTGGTCCTTTACCAAAAAACACCTGCGCCCTGCGCTTGAAACCAGCTCTCTGTCTCCCATCGTGTTCATTACACACAGAAACTATGAGACGGTTATAATTTTAGCCAACCTTGACCAAAAATAACCTTATTTTGATAGAATATTCCTGGGGGAGAATGCCTAGACCCCCTAAAAGAGGCTTAGCCCCCCTATCCATGGATCTCTAGTGACGACCCTGGTTTCAGTGAAGGGGGATCTTAATGCTTCAGCATACAATGACATTCTAGACGATTCTGTGCTTCCAACTTTCTGGCAACAGTTTGGGGAAGGCCCTTTCTTGTTTCAGCATGACAATGCTCCCATGCACAAAGCGAGATCCATACAGAAATGTTTTGTCGAGATTGGTGTGGAAGAACTTGACTGGCCTGCACAGAGCCCTGACACCTTAGGGATGAATTGATGAATTGATTAATTGAAAACCCAGACTGCGAGCCAGGCCTAATCACACAACATCAGCGCCCGACCTCAGTAATGCTCTTGTGGCTGAATGGAAGCAAATGGAAAGCCTTCCCTGAAGAGTGGAAGCTGTTATAGCAGCAAACGGGGGACCAACTCCATATTAATGCCCATGATTTTGGAATGAGATGTTCGACAAGCAGGTGTCCACATACTTTTGGCCATGTAGTGTATCTAGACCTATGAAAAATATGTCTCAAGTTATTTTATGTATCGAGGAAGTTTTTGTATGCCTTTGAGCAGACCTGCATCTACAGTCGAGAATCCATCTTGTCCAAGCAGGGGAGCAACAACTCTGTTTTCATTGTTTGGGAACATGACAATTCTGTGCCTAAACCCAAGTAAGTTTGTTTTACTCACTGCTTTAGCACACTCTGCTAACCCTGATGTCCTTGCCGTGTCTGAATCCTGGCTCAGGAAGGCCACCAAAAATTCAGAGATTTCCATACCCAACTATAACATCTTCCGTCAAGATAGAACTGCTAAAGGGGGAGGAGTTGCAGTCTACTGCAGAGATAGCCTGCAAAGTAATGTCATACTTTCCAGGTCTATACCCAAACAGTTCGAACTACTAATTCTGAAAATTACTCTCTCCAGAAATAAGACTCTCACTGTTGCCGCCTGCTTACCGACCCCCCTCTGCTCCCAGCTGTGCCCTGGACACCATTTGTGAATTGATTGCCCCCCATCTAGCTTCAGACTTTGTTCTGTTAGGTGACCTAAACTGGGATATGCTTAACACCCCGGCAGTCCTACAATCTAAGCTAGATGTCCTCAATCTCACACAAATCATCAAGGAACCCACCAGGTACAACCCTAACTCTGTAAGCAAGGGCACCCTCATAGACGTCATCCTGACCAACTGGCCCTCCAAATACACCTCCGCTGTCTTCAACCAGGATCTCAGCGACCACTGCCTCATTGCCTGTACCTGCTACGGTGCCGCAGTCAAACGACCACCCCTCATCACTGTCAAACGCACCCTAAAACACTTCTGTGAGCAGGCCTTTCTAATCGACCTGGCCCGGGTATCCTGGAAGGACATTGACCTCATCCCGTCAGTTGAGGATGCCTGGTCATTCTTTAAGAGTAACTTCCTCACCATTTTAGATAAGCATGCTCCGTTCAAAAAATGCAGAACTAAGAACAGATACAGCCCTTGGTTCACTCCAGACCTGACTGCCCTCGACCAGCACAAAAACATCCTGTGGCGGACTGCAATAGCATCGAACAGTCCCCGCGATATGCAACTGTTCAGGGAAGTCAGGAACCAATACACGCAGTCAGTCAGGAAAGCTAAGGCCAGCTTCTTCAGGCAGAAGTTTGCATCCTGTAGCTCCAACTCCAAAAGTTCTGGGACACTGTGAAATCTATGGAGAACAAGAGCACCTCCGCCCACTGCACTGAGGCTAGGGAACACGGTCACCACCGACAAATCCATGATTATCGAAAACTTCAACAAGCATTTCTCAACGGCTGGCCATGCCTTCCGCCTGGCTACTCCTACCTCGGCCAACAGCTCCGGCCCCCCCGCAGCTCCTCGCCCAAGCCTCTCCAGGTTCTCCTTTACCCAAATCCAGATAGCAGATGTTCTGAAAGAGCTGCAAAACCTGGACCCGTATAAATCAGCTGGGCTTGACAATCTGGACCCTCTATTTCTGAAACTATCCGCCGTCATTGTTGCAACCCCTATTACCAGCCTGTTCAACCTCTCTTTCATATCGTCTGAGATCCCCAAGGATTGGAAAGCTGCCGCAGTCATCCCCCTCTCCAAAGGGGGAGACACCCTGGACCCAAACTGTTACAGACCTATATCCATCCTGCCCTGCCTATCTAAGGTCTTCGAAAGCCAAGTCAACAAACAGGTCAAAGACCATCTCGAAACCCACCGTACCTTCTCCGCTATACAATCTGGTTTCCGAGCCGGTCACGGGTGCACCTCAGCCACACTCAATGTACTAAACGACATCATAACCGCCATTGATAAAAGACAGTACTGTGCAGCCGTCTTCATCGACCTTGCCAAGGCTTTCGACTCTGTCAATCACCATATTCTTATCGGCAGACTCAGTAGCCTCGGTTTTTCGGATGACTGCCTTGCCTGGTTCACCAATTACTTTGCAGACAGAGTTCAGTGTGTCAAATCGGAGGGCATGTTGTCCGGTCCTCTGGCAGTCTCTATGGGGGTGCCACAGGGTTCAATTCTCGGGCCGACTCTTTTCTCTGTATATATCAATGATGTTGCTCTTGCTGCGGGCGATTCCCTGATCCACCTCTACGCAGACGACACCATTGTATACACTTTCGGCCCGTCATTGGACACTGTGCTATCTAACCTCCAATCGAGCTTCAATGCCATACAACACTCGTTCCGTGGCCTCCAACTGCTCTTAAACGCTAGTAAAACCAAATGCATGCTTTTCAACCGATCGCTGCCTGCACCCGCATGCCCGACTAGCATCACCACACTGGATGGTTCCGACCTTGTATATGTGGACACCTATGGTCCTTCTGTAGCACAGTTGGTAGAGCATGGCGCTTGTAACGCCAGGGTAGTGGGTTCGATTCCCGGGACCACCCATACGTAGAATGTATGCACACATGACTGTAAGTCGCTTTGGATAAAAGCGTCTGCTAAATGGCATATATTATTATTATTATATTAAGTACCTAGGTGTCTGGCTAGACTGCAAACTCTCCTTCCAGACCCATATCAAACATCTCCAATCGAAAATCAAATCAAGAATCGGCTTTCTATTCCGCAACAAAGCCTCCTTCACTCACGCTGCCAAGCTTACCCTAGTAAAACTGACTATCCTACCGATCCTCGACGTCATCTACAAAATTGCTTCCAACACTCTACTCAGCAAACTGGATGCAGTTTATCACAGTGCCATCCGTTTTGTCACTAAAGCACCTTATACTACCCACCACTGCGACTTGTATGCTCTAGTCGGCTGGCCCTCGCTACATATTCGTCGCCAGACCCACTGGCTCCAGGTCATCTACAAGGCCATGCTAGGCAAAGCTCCGCCTTATCTCAGCTCACTGGTCACGATGGCAACACCCATCCGTAGCACGCGCTCCAGCAGGTGTATCTCATTGATCATCCCTAAAGCCAACACCTCATTCGGCCGCCTTTCGTTCCAGTACTCTGCTGCCTGTGACTGGAACGAATTGCAAAAATCGCTGAAGTTGGAGACTTTTATCTCCCTCACCAACTTCAAACATCAGCTAGCTGAGCAGCTAACCGATCGCTGCAGCTGTACATAATCTATTGGTAAATAGCACACCCATTTTCACCTACCTCATCCCCACAGTTTTTATTTATTTACTTTTCTGCTATTTGCACACCAATATCTCTACCTGTACATGATCATCTGATCATTTATCACTCCAGTGTTAATCTGCAATATTGTAATTATTCGCCTACCTCCACATGCCTTTTGCACACATTGTATATAGACTCCCCTTTTTTCTCTGTGTTATTGACTTGTTAATTGTTTACTCCATGTGTAACTCTGTGTTGTCTGTTCACACTGCTATGCTTTATCTTGGCCAGGTCGCAGTTGCAAATGAAAACCTGTTCTCAACTAGCCTACCTGGTTAAATAAAGGTGAAATAAAAAAATTTAAAAAAATAATAAAGTAGGTCTCCACCATAAAATCTCCCATTTTCCTTTGTTTGCGCTTTCTTGCTGCATCTGCCTCTGGAATATTGTGAATTTCACAGAGTGCTTTGGTTCTGTCAAAGTTCTGTTGTAAATGCATCTGTGCGTTTGCCTACCAGTGTGTCACATACAGCTTGTTTGCCAAAACAAGCTTCAGCCAGGTCTACAGTCTGTTTCTGGAGGAATTTATGTAATCCCTCAGTTATAGAAAGAAGGCACTGAAACTTTGCACTCAGACCAACAGCCGTGGGGGATCCAATGGCAGATAGACAATCAACAATTGCAGTTAAAGTGTCCAGGACTGCATTTATGGACGGCAGCTGGTACACCCAGCGAGTGTTTGAGAGCTGTACTACAAGTTCTGCTAACGCTATTCTAAGTTTGAACTTGTGGTTAACTAGGGATATACTGAAAAACTAATACACATTCTCCAAGAAACTGAAATGGTGTCCGTAATCTGGAGAGAGATACGTCACATTTGATGGAGTATTGTACCTTTGCAGGAAAAATCTTTCAAAATCTCCATACACTCAAGAAAAATCTCTCTATTTATGCTTTCACTAGATTCATCATTGGCACGGAAAGAAATTCTTCCCAACATTTAGGTGACCGCAACAATTCTCCTCAGATACTACCTTCTCTCTACAACATCACTAGCATGGGCAGATGTTCAAATCTGAGCAATGTTCCCATTAATGCTTATTGCCTGGTAGCTTTGCCATGCCACAACACTGTCTGTGTGTTTATACCATCTCATGTTCACCAAAGATAAAAAAGCCTTTTCACATTTTTGCAGCCATTACCGACAAGAGAGTCAAATGTAATGTTTTGCCCGAAAAAAAATCAAAAAGAAAGGTGCATTTGTGGACAGAGTACTCTACCCAAACCAGCAGTGCTGAAATGCCCTTTTCTGTGTACAAAAACTTTTGTGTGGGTAGCTATTCAGCTTCACTTGTCTGGGCCCGTGTCTTTTTCACCTAAATCGCTCTCATTTCTGGAAGGAGTTGCTGCAGCAGCTTGCTTACTTTCTTTCTCTGGATCGGTTTGTTGTCCCTCCCTCTCTGAATCGGTCTGTTGTCCCTCCCTCTCTGGATCTGTTTGTTGTCCCTCCCTCTCTGGATCGGTTTATTGTCCATCCCTCTCTGGATCGGTTTGTTGTCCATCCCTCTCTGGAGCGGTTTGTTGTCCTTCCCTCTCTGGATCGGTTTGTTGTCCCTCCCTCTCTGGATCGGTTTGTTGTCCCTCCCTCTCTGGATCTGTTTGTTGTCCCTCCCTCTCTGGATCGGTTTGTTGTCCCTCCCTCTCTGGATCTGTTAGTTGTCCCTCCCTCTCTGGATCTGTTTGTTGTCCCTCCCTCTCTGGATCTGTTTGTTGTCCCTCCCTCTCTGGATCTGTTTGTTGTCCCTCCCTCTCTGGATCGGTTTGTTGTCCCTCCCTCTCTGGATCGGTTTGTGGTCCCTCCCTCTCTGGATCGGTTTGTTGTCCCTCCCTCTCTGGATCGGTTTGTTGTACCTCCCTCTCTAATTCATTTTGTTGTCCCTCCCTCTCTGGATCAGTTTGTTGTCCCTCCCTCTCTGGATCGGTTTGTTGTACATCCCTCTCTGGATCTGTTTGTTGTCCCTCCCTCTCTGGATCTGTTTGTTGTCCCTCCCTCTCTAATTCTGTTTGTTGTCCCTCCCTCTCTAATTCTGTTTGTTGTCCCTCCCTCTCTTGATCTGTTTGTTGTCCCTCCCTCTCTTGATCTGTTTGTTGTCACTTCCTCTCTAATTCGGTTTGTTGTCCCTCCCTCTCTGGATCTGTTTGTTGTCCCTCCCTCTCTGGATCTGTTTGTTTGTCCCTCCCTCTCTTGATCTGTTTGTTGTCCCTCCCTCTCTTGATCTGTTTGTTGTCCCTCCCTCTCTTGATCTGTTTGTTGTCCCTCCCTCTCTAATTCGGTTTGTTGTCCCTCCCTCTCTTGATCTGTTTGTTGTCCCTCCCTCTCTTGATCTGTTTGTTGTCCCTCCCTCTCTGGATCTGTTTGTTGTCCCTCCCTCTCTGGATCTGTTTGTTTGTCCCTCCCTCTCTGGATCTGTTTGTTGTCCCTCCCTCTCTTGATCTGTTTGTTGTCCCTCCCTCTCTTGATCTGTTTGTTGTCCCTCCCTCTCTAATTCGGTTTGTTGTCCCTCCCTCTCTTGATATGTTTGTTGTCCCTCCCTCTCTAATTTGGTTTGTTGTCCCTCCCTCTCTAGATCTGTTTGTTGTCCCTCCCTCTCTGGATCTGTTTGTTGTCCCTCCCTCTCTGGATCTGTTCGTTGTCCCTCCCTGGATCAGTTTGTTGTGCCTCTCTCTCTGGATCTGTTTTTTTCCCTCCCTCTCTGGATCTGTTTGTTGTCCCACCCTCTCTGGATCGGTTTGTTGTCCCTCCCTCTCTGGATCGGTTTGTTGTCCCTCCCTCTCTGGATCGGTTTGTTGTCCCTCCCTCTCTGGATCGGTTTGTTGTCCCTCCCTCTCTGGATCGGTTTGTTGTCCCTCCCTCTCTGGATCGGTTTGTTGTCCCTCCCTCTCTGGATCGGTTTGTTGTCCCTCCCTCTCTGGATCGATTTGTTGTCCCTCCCTCTCTGGATCTGTTTGTTGTCCCTCCCTCTCTGGATCGGTTTGTTGTCCTTCCCTCTCTGGATCTGTTAGTTGTCCCTCCCTCTCTGGATCTGTTAGTTGTCCCTCCCTCTCTGGATCTGTTTGTTGTCCCTCCATCTCTGGATCTGTTTGTTGTCCCTCCCTCTCTGGATCTGTTTGTTGTCCCTCCCTCTCTGGATCGGTTTGTTGTCCCTCCCTCTCTGGATCGGTTTGTTGTCCCTCCCTCTCTGGATCGGTTTGTGGTCCCTCCCTCTCTGGATCGGTTTGTTGTCCCTCCCTCTCTGGATCGGTTTGTTGTACCTCCCTCTCTAATTCAGTTTGTTGTACCTCCCTCTCTAATTCAGTTTGTTGTCCCTCCCTCTCTGGATCAGTTTGTTGTCCCTCCCTCTCTGGATCGGTTTGTTGTACATCCCTCTCTGGATCTGTTTGTTGTCCCTCCCTCTCTGGATCTGTTTGTTGTCCCTCCCTCTCTGGATCTGTTTGTTGTCCCTCCCTCTCTGGATCGGTTTGTTGTCCCTCCCTCTCTGGATCGGTTTGTGGTCCCTCCCTCTCTGGATCGGTTTGTTGTACCTCCCTCTCTAATTCAGTTTGTTGTCCCTCCCTCTCTGGATCAGTTCGTTGTCCCTCCCTCTCTGGATCGGTTTGTTGTACATCCCTATCTGGATCTGTTTGTTGTCCCTCCCTCTCTGGATCTGTTTGTTGTCCCTCCCTCTCTAATTCTGTTTGTTGTCCCTCCCTCTCTTGATCTGTTTGTTGTCCCTCCCTCTCTTGATCTGTTTGTTGTCACTCCCTCTCTAATTCGGTTTGTTGTCCCTCCCTCTCTTGATCTGTTTGTTGTCCTTCCCTCTCTTGATCTGTTTGTTGTCCCTCCCTCTCTAATTCGGTTTGTTGTCCCTCCCTCTCTGGATCTGTTTGTTGTCCCTCCCTCTCTTGATCTGTTTGTTGTCCCTCCCTCTCTTGATCTGTTTGTTGTCCCTCCCTCTCTTGATCTGTTTGTTGTCCCTCCCTCTCTAATTCGGTTTGTTGTCCCTCCCTCTCTAATTCGGTTTGTTGTCCGTCCCTCTCTGGATCTGTTTGTTGTCCCTCCCTCTCTGGATCTGTTTGTTGTCCCTCCCTCTCTAATTCGGTTTGTTGTCCGTCCCTCTCTGGATCTGTTTGTTGTCCGTCCCTCTCTGGATCTGTTTGTTGTCCCTCCCTTTCTGGATCTGTTCGTTGTCCCTCCCTCTCTGGATCTGTTTGAGGTCCCTCCCTCTCTGGAACTGTTTGTTGTCCCTCCCTCTCTGGATCTGTTTGTTGTCCCTCCATCTCTGGATCTGTTTGTTGTCCCTCCCTCTCTGGATCGATCCCTCCATCTCTGGATCTGTTTGTTGTCCCTCCCTCTCTGGATCTGTTTGTTGTCCCTCCCTCTCTGGATCTGTTTGTTGTCCCTCCCTCTCTGGATCGGTTTGTTGTCCCTCCCTCTCTGGATCGGTTTGTGGTCCCTCCCTCTCTGGATCGGTTTGTGGTCCCTCCCTCTCAGGATCGGTTTGTTGTCCCTCCCTCTCTGGATCGGTTTGTTGTACATCCCTCTCTGGATCTGTTTGTTGTCCCTCCCTCTCTGGATCTGTTTGTTGTCCCTCCCTCTCTGATTCTGTTTGTTGTCCCTCCCTCTCTTGATCTGTTTGTTGTCCCTCCCTCTCTAATTCGGTTTGTTGTCCCTCCCTCTCTGGATCTGTTTGTTGTCCCTCCCTCTCTGGATCTGTTTGTTTGTCCCTCCCTCTCTGGATCTGTTTGTTGTCCCTCCCTCTCTTGATCTGTTTGTTGTCCCTCCCTCTCTTGATCTGTTTGTTGTCCCTCCCTCTCTGGATCTGTTTGTTGTCCCTCCCTCTCTAATTCGGTTTGTTGTCCGTCCCTCTCTGGATCTGTTCGTTGTCCCTCCCTCTCTGGATCAGTTTGTTGTCCCTCCCTCTCTGGATCTGTTTGTTGTCCCTCCCTCTCTGGATCTGTTTGTTGTCCCTCCCTCTCTGGATCTGTTTGTTGTCCCTCCCTCTCTAATTCGGTTTGTTGTCCCTCCCTCTCTGGATCGGTTTGTTGTCCCTCCCTCTCTGGATCGGTTTGTTGTCCCTCCCTCTCCAATTTGTTTGCTGCCCCTCCCTCTCTAATTCGGTTTGTTGTCCCTCGCTCTCTGGATCTGTTTGTTTGTCCCGCTCTGGATCTGTTTGTTTGTCCCTCCCTGTTTGGATCTGTTTGTTGTCCCTCCCTCTCTGGATCTGTTTGCTGTCCCTCCCTCTCTAATTCAGTTTGTTGTCCCTCCCTCTCTGGATTGGTTTATTGTCCCTCGCTCTCTAATTCGGGTTGTTGTCCCTCCCTCTCTTGATCGGTTTGTTGTCCCTCCCTCTCTGGATTGGTGTGTTCTTCCTCCCTCTCTGGATCAGTTTGTTGTCCCTACCTCTCTGGATCAGTTTGTTGTCCCTCCCTCTCTGGATCGGTTTGTTGTCCCTCCCTCTCTGGATCTGTTTGTTGTGCCTCCCTCTCTGGATCGGTTTGTTGTCCCGCCCTCTCTGGATCGGTTTGTTGTCCCTCCCTCTCTGGATCTGTTTGTTGTCCCTCCCTCTCTGGATCGGTTTGTTGTCCCTCCCTCTCTGGATCTGTTTGTTGTCCCTCCCTCTCTTGATCTGTTTGTTGTCCATCCCTCTCTAATTCGGTTTGTTGTCCCTCCCTCTCTAATTCAGTTTGTTGTCCCTCCATCTCTTGATCTGTTTGTTGTCCCTCCATCTCTTGATCTGTTTGTTGTCCCCCTCTCTTGATCTGTTTGTTGTCCCTCCCTCTCTTGATCTGTTTGTTGTCCCTCCCTCTCTAATTCGGTTTGTTGTCCCTCCCTCTCTGGATCTGTTTGTTGTCCCTCCCTCTCTGGATCTGTTTGTTGTCCCTCCCTCTCTGGATCTGTTTGTTGTCCCTCCCTCTCTGGACCTGTTTGTTGTCCCTCCCTCTCTAATTCGGTTTGTTGTCCCTCCCTCTCTAATTCGGTTTGTTGTCCCTCCCTCTCTGGATCTGTTTGTTGTCCCTCCCTCTCTTGATCTGTTTGTTGTCCCTCCCTCTCTAATTCGGTTTGTTGTCCCTCCCTCTCTTGATCTGTTTGTTGTCCCTCCCTCTCTTGATCTGTTTGTTGTCCCTCCCTCTCTTGATCGGTTTGTTGTCCCCCCTCTCTAATTCGGTTTGTTGTCCCTCCCTCTCTTGATCTGTTTGTTGTCCCTCCCTCTCTAATTCGGTTTGTTGTCCCCCCCTCTCTGGATCTGTTTGTTGTCCCTCCCTCTCTGGATCTGTTTGTTGTCCCTCCCTCTCTGGATCTGTTTGTTGTCCCTCCCTCTCTAATTCGGTTTGTTGTCCCTCCCTCTCTTGATCTGTTTGTTGTCCCTCCCTCTCTTGATCTGTTTGTTGTCCCTCCCTCTCTAATTCGGTTTGTTGTCCCTCCCTCTCTGGATCTGTTTGTTGTCCCTCCCTCTCTGGATCTGTTTGTTTGTCCCTCCCTCTCTTGATCTGTTTGTTGTCCCTCCCTCTCTTGATCTGTTTGTTGTCCCTCCCTCTATAATTCGGTTTGTTGTCCCTCCCTCTCTTGATCTGTTTGTTGTCCCTCCCTCTCTAATTCGGTTTGTTGTCCCTCCCTCTCTAATTCAGTTTGTTGTCCCTCCCTCTCTTGATCTGTTTGTTGTCCCTCCCTCTCTTGATCTGTTTGTTGTCCCTCTCTCTCTAATTCGGTTTGTTGTCCCTCCATCTCTTGATCTGTTTGTTGTCCCTCCCTCTCTAATTCGGTTTGTTGTCCCTCCCTCTCTGGATCTGTTTGTTGTCCCTCCCTCTCTGGATCTGTTTGTTGTCCCTCCCTCTCTAATTCGGTTTGTTGTCCGTCCCTCTCTGGATCTGTTTGTTGTCCCTCCCTTTCTGGATCTGTTCGTTGTCCCTCCCTCTCTGGATCAGTTTGTTGTCCCTCCCTCTCTGGATCTGTTTTTTTCCCTCCCTCTCTGGATCTGTTTGTTGTCCCTCCCTCTCTGGATCTGTTTGTTGTCCCTCCCTCTCTGGATCTGTTTGTTGTCCCTCCCTCTCTGGATCTGTTAGTTGTCCCTCCCTCTCTGGATCTGTTTGTTGTCCCTCCCTCTCTTGATCTGTTTGTTGTCCCTCCCTCTCTAATTCGGTTTGTTGTCCCTCCCTCTCTGGATCTGTTTGTTGTCCCTCCCTCTCTGGATCTGTTTGTTTGTCCCTCCCTCTCTTGATCTGTTTGTTGTTCCTCCCTCTCTTGATCTGTTTGTTGTCCCTCCCTCTCTTGATCTGTTTGTTGTCCCTCCCTCTCTAATTCGGTTTGTTGTCCCTCCCTCTCTTGATCTGTTTGTTGTCCCTCCCTCTCTAATTCAGTTTGTTGTCCCTCCCTCTCTGGATCTGTTTGTTGTCCCTCCCTCTCTGGATCTGTTTGTTGTCCCTCCCTCTCTGGATCTGTTTGTTGTCCCTCCCTCCCTGGATCGGTTTGTTGTCCCTCCCTCTCTGGATCGGTTTGTTGTCCCTCCCTCTCCGGATCGTTTTTTTTGTCCCTCCCACTCTGGATCTGTTTGTTGTTCCTCCCTCTCTGGATCTGTTTGTTGTCCCTCCCTCTCTGGATCTGTTTGTTGTCCCTCCCTCCCTGGATCGGTTTGTTGTCCCTCCCTCTCTGGATCGGTTTGTTGTCCCTCCCTCTCCGGATCGGTTTGTTGTCCCTCCCACTCTGGATCTGTTTGTTGTTCCTCCCTCTCTGGATCTGTTTTTTTCCCTCCCTCTCTGGATCTGTTTTTTGTCCCTCCCTCTCTGGATCTGTTTGTTGTCCCTCCCTCTCTGGATCTGTTTGTTGTCCCTTCCCTCTCTGGATCTGTTTGTTGTCCCTCCCTCTCTGGATCTGTTAGTTGTCCCTCCCTCTCTGGATCTGTTTGTTGTCCCTCCCTCTCTTGATCTGTTTGTTGTCCCTCCCTCTCTAATTCGGTTTGTTGTCCCTCCCTCTCTGGATCTGTTTGTTGTCCCTCTCTCTCTGGATCTGTTTGTTTGTCCCTCCCTCTCTTGATCTGTTTGTTGTTCCTCCCTCTCTTGATCTGTTTGTTGTCCCTCCCTCTCTTGATCTGTTTGTTGTCCCTCCCTCTCTAATTCGGTTTGTTGTCCCTCCCTCTCTTGATCTGTTTGTTGTCCCTCCCTCTCTAATTCAGTTTGTTGTCCCTCCCTCTCTGGATCTGTTTGTTGTCCCTCCCTCTCTGGATCTGTTTGTTGTCCCTCCCTCTCTGGATCGGTTTGTTGTCCCTCCCTCTCCGGATCGGTTTGTTGTCCCTCCCTCTCCGGATCGGTTTGTTGTCCCTCCCACTCTGGATCTGTTTGTTGTTCCTCCCTCTCTGGATCTGTTTGTTGTCCCTCCCTCTCTGGATCTGTTTGTTGTCCCTCCCTCTCTGGATCTGTTTGTTGTCCCTCCCTCCCTGGATCTGTTTGTTGTCCCTCCCTCTCTGGATCGGTTTGTTGTCCCTCCCTCTCCAATTTGTTTGCTGCTCCTCCGACTCTAATTCAGATTGTTGTCCCTCCCTCTCTGGATCTGTTTGTTGTCCCTCCCTCTCTGGATCTGTTTGTTGTCCCTCCCTCTCTGGATCTGTTTGTTGTCCCTCCCTCTCTGGATCAGTTTGTTGTCCCTCCCTCTCTGGATCGGTTTGTTGTCCCTCCCTCTCTGGATCGGTTTGTTGTCCCTCCCTCTCTGGATCTGTTTGTTGTGCCTCCCTCTCTGGATCTGTTTGTTGTGCCTCCCTCTCTGGATCGGGTTGTTGTCCCTCCCTCTCTGGATCGGTTTGTTGTCCCTCCCTCTCTGGATCTGTTTGAAGTCCCTCCCTCTCTGGATCGGTTTGTTGTCCCTCCCTCTCTGGATCGGTTTGTTGTTCCTCCCTCTCTGGATCGGTTTGTTGTTCCTCCCTCTCTGGATCGGTTTGTTGTCCCTCCCTCTCTAATTCGGTTTGTTGTCCCTCCCTCTCTGGATTGGTTTGTTGTCCCTCCCTCTCTGGATCTGTTTTTTCCCTCCCTCTCTGGATCTGTTTGTTTGTCCCTCTCTGGATCTGTTTGTTTGTCCCTCCCTGTCTGGATCGGTTTGTTGTCCCTCCCTCTCTGGATCTGTTTGTTGTCCCTCCCTCTCTGGATCTGTTTGTTGTCCCTCCCTCTCTAATTCGGTTTGTTGTCCCTCCCTCTCTAATTCGGTTTGTTGTCCCTCCCTCTCTGGATCGGTTTGTTGTCCCTCCCTCTCTGGATCGGTTTGTTGTCCCTCCCTCTCCAATTTGTTTGCTGCCCCTCCCTCTCTAATTCGGTTTGTTGTCCCTCGCTCTCTGGATCTGTTTGTTTGTCCCTCCCTGTTTGGATCTGTTTGTTGTCCCTCCCTCTCTGGATCTGTTTGCTGTACCTCCCTCTCTAATTCAGTTTGTTGTCCCTCCCTCTCTGGATTGGTTTGTTGTCCCTCGCTCTCTAATTCGGGTTGTTGTCCCTCCCTCTCTGGATCGGTTTGTTATCCCTCCCTCTCTGGATTGGTGTGTTCTTCCTCCGTCTCTGGATCAGTTTGTTGTCCCTCCCTCTCTGGATCAGTTTGTTGTCCCTCCTTCTCTGGATCAGTTTGTTGTCCCTCCCTCTCTGGATCAGTTTGTTGTCCCTCCCTCTCTGGATCGGTTTGTTGTCCCTCCCTCTCTGGATCGGTTTGTTGTCCCTCCCTCTCTGGATCGGTTTGTTGTCCCTCCCTCTCTGGATCTGTTTGTTGTGCCTCCCTCTCTGGATCGGTTTGTTGTCCCTCCCTCTCTGGATCGGTTTGTTGTCCCTCCCTCTCTGGATCCGTTTGTTGTCCCTCCCTCTCTGGATCCGTTTGTTGTCCCTCCCTCTCTGGATCTGTTTGTTGTCCCTCCCTCTCTGGATCTGTTTGTTGTCCCTCCCTCCCTGGATCTGTTTGTTGTCCCTCCCTCTCTGGATCGGTTTGTTGTCCCTCCCTCTCCAATTTGTTTCCTGCTCCTCCGACTCTAATTCAGTTTGTTGTCCCTCCCTCTCTGGATCTGTTTGTTGTCCCTCCCTCTCTGGATCTGTTTGTTGTCCCTCCCTCTCTGGATCTGTTTGTTGTCCCTCCCTCCCTGGATCGGTTTGTTGTCCCTCCCTCTCTGGATCGGTTTGTTGTCCCTCCCTCTCTGGATCGGTTTGTTGTCCCTCCCACTCTGGATCTGTTTGTTGTTCCTCCCTCTCTGGATCTGTTTGTTGTCCCTCCCTCTCTGGATCTGTTTGTTGTCTCTGGATCTGTTTGTTGTCCCTCCCTCCCTGGATCTGTTTGTTGTCCCTCCCTCTCTGGATCGGTTTGTTTCCCTCCCTCTCCAATTTGTTTGCTCTCCTCCGACTCTAATTCTTTGGTCCCTCCCTCTCTGGATCTGTTTGTTGTCCCTCCCTCTCTGGATCTGTTTGTTGTCCCTCCCTCTCTGGATCTGTCCCTCCCTCTCTGGATCAGTTTGTTGTCTGTTTGTTGTCCCTCCCTCTCTGGATCGTTTGTTGTCCCTCCCTCTCTGGATCTGTTTGTTGTCCTCCCTCTCTGGATCTGTTTGTTGTCCTCCCTCCTGGATCGGGTCTCTCTCTGGATCGGTTTGTTGTCCCTCCCTCCTGTTTGAAGTCCTCCTCTCTGGATCGGTCCCTCCCTCTCTGGATCTGTTTGATCTTTGTTGTTCCTCCCTCTCTGGATCTGTTGTCCCTCCCTCTCTGGATCTGTTTGGATCTGTCCTCCCTCTCTGGATCTGTTTGTTTGTCCCTCTCTGGATCTCTCCCTCTGGATCTGTTTGTTGTCCCTCCCTCTCCTGGATCTGTTTGTTGTCCCAATCCCTCTTTGTTGTCCCTGGATCGGTTTGTTGTCCCTCCCTCTCTGGATCTGGTTTGTTTGTCCCTCCTCCCTCTAATTCTGGATCTGTTTGTTGTCCCTCCCTCTCTGGATCTGTTTGTTGTCCCTCCCTCTCTGGATCTGTTTGTTGTCCCTCCCTCTCTGGATCTGTTTGTTGTCCCTCCTCTCTGGATCAGTTTGTTGTCCCTCCCTCTCTGGATCGGTTTGTTGTCCCTCCCTCTCTGGATCGGTTTGTTGTCCCTCCTCTCTGGATCTGTTTGTTGTGCCTCCCTCTCTGGATCTGTTTGTTGTGCCTCCCTCTCTGGATCGGGTTGTTGTCCTCCCTCTCTGGATCGGTTTGTTGTCCCTCCCTCTCTGGATCTGTTTGAAGTCCCTCCCTCTCTGGATCGGTTTGTTGTCCCTCCCTCTCTGGATCTGTTTGTTGTTCCTCCCTCTCTGGATCGGTTTGTTGTTCCTCCCTCTCTGGATCGGTTTGTTGTCCCTCCCTCTCTAATTCGGTTTGTTGTCCCTCCCTCTCTGGATTGGTTTGTTGTCCCTCCCTCTCTGGATCTGTTTTTTTCCCTCCCTCTCTGGATCTGTTTGTTTGTCCCTCTCTGGATCTGTTTGTTGTCCCTCTTAACTGAAAGCTTAAACAACTGTTGTATCACTAACTTTCATCAAACATGCTCTCTTAGCCCTGTCAGCCTCCAGCTTTGTTTTGACATGTATTGTTATTACACTCATATTTGCAATAACTCAATGCTTAATAGGTGATTAATCAGTTTAAGTTTTATCGGTTTGTTGTCCCTCCCTCTCTAATTCGGTTTGTTGTCCCTCCCTCTCTGGATTGGTTTGTTGTCCCTCCCTCTCTGGATCGGTTTGTTCTTCCTCCCTCTCTGGATCTGTTTGTTTGTCCCTCCCTGTCTGGATCTGTTTGTTGTCCCTCCCTCTCTGGATCTGTTTGTTTGTCCCTCTCTGGATCTGTTTGTTTGTCCCTCCCTCTCTGGATCGGTTTGTTGTCCCTCCCTCTCCAATTTGTTTGCTGCTCCTTCGACTCTAATTCAGTTTGTTGTCCCTCCCTCTCTGGATCTGTTTGTTGTCCCTCCCTCTCTGGATCGGTTTGTTGTCCCTCCCTCTCTGGATCGGTTTGTTGTCCCTCCCTCTCTGGATCTGTTTGTTGTCCCTCTTAACTGAAAGCTTAAACAACTGTTGTATCACTAACTTTCATCAGACATGCTCTCTTAGCCCTGTCAGCCTCCAGCTTCTTTCCCTCATTCTTGTCTGTGTTTTGACATGTATTGTTATTACACTCATATTTGCAATAACTCAATGTTAATTAAAACCTGTTAAGGCTACCCCTGATTACTGCCCCTTCTGGAGGAATTGGGTACCCATATAAAACATGATACATTTTTGTCAAAAGTTGCTAATATATGCAAATAAAAAATATTATCGAATAGAAAACACTCTAAAGCTTCTAAAACCGTTTAAATTTTGTCTCTATGTAAAGCAGAACTCTCAAAATATGCATTCTCCCAAACTATCTCTTCTCATCTGAAAAGTTGGCCCACCTTTGACGTCATCGCAAACACCCTCCCCAAACAGTTACAGCGCCAGGAACAGTCTCCACGTGTTCAGCGTGATCTCAGCTTTCAATGGGGCTTCTCATTGTGAGAATCGCCCGCTCGCGAGAGTTTGAGCACGCGGTAAGCTCCCAGTCACTCAAAAAAACCTGTCACTTTTCTGTGCGCAGTGGTCAAGTCCTCTATTTTTTCCAAGATCGATTGAACGGTGCCTGTGTTTCTGTTTGTTCTCAAAATTGCTGTACACCTTTATAACATGTTAAAGCTTGATTATGAAGTTAGTTTGACAAGTTAACTCGACATATAATATATAATTTCAACGTTTTGGTGCGCATCCACTTCAATTTTTGCCTACATTTTGACCGAAATGCGTGTATTTTGAGAACCGAAAGACGCAGACTTGAAAACTAAACGCTGGTTTGGTTAGTATAATCCCTTCCAGTTCTGTTGATGGAAGAACAGCAAAGGTAAGGGAATATTTATGTGTTAATTTTGGGTTTCTGTCGACTCCAAGGTAGAGGAGCCAGAATGGTACGTTTGGAGCGCCGACTCCTAGTTTAGCCTAGTGAACTCTACCTGTAACGTTAAAAATACATGTAACACAGCGATTGCATTTAGAATAAGTGTATCTTCCTATACATATGTAAAACATGCATGTTTAGTCAAAGTTTATGATGTGTATTCCTTGTTAGCTGACGTTATCTGCCGGAGCTATTTAATTTCTCCTCACATTTTAGTAGCATTTTTTGAACGATGCGTAATTGTAGACAGAGATTTATGGATATATATAGCATATTATTGAGAAAAAAATGAATGTACTGTGTAACATGTTATATTACTGTCATCTGATGAAGATTTCAAAAGGTTAGTGAAATGATTTTTTTTTAATCCTGCGTTTGTTGATTGCATATTTTTTCCTACTTGGCTATGCTAATGAGATATGTCTGCGGTGGTGGTTTGACATAAATATGTGCTATGTTTTCGCCGTAAAACATTTTAGAAATCTGACTTGCTGGGTAGATAAACAACTTGTTTATCTTTCATTTGAGCTATTTTACTTGTTAATGTGTGGAGGTTAAATATTTTTAGGAATATTTCTTGCGTTCCCTGCGCCACATTCCAGCTGGGGGGGTGGGGGCGCGTTCCCAAATGGGAACTGGTGTCTCTAACAGGTTTTAATAGGTGATTAATCAGTTTAAGTTTTAATTTGTTTGTTTGAACTGGTCAAATCTTCCTTTCTCGCCGGATTGGCCTTCGGCAGAGCTGCTGGCACTGCCTCTCTTGAAGAACTTCCGTATATCCATCTAATGTTAGTTGTTAGTTGAGAAATTGAGGATAATACAATGACATTGTGATCAACACTATGTCACCTTTTCTACACATGACCTACTGATAATTGTTTTGCAATGGCCTACTGAATGAAAGCAATTGAGTATGAAAAGACATGTGCATGATGTTACGTCATCTGTCTAATTTATAGCCTGGCACAGATTGCAAAACTACATTAAATACAACGTTAATTAGATATCGCAACATAACTTATGTCGAATTTAAAAGACAACGTTAATGGTTAGCTAGCTCGCAACATCTGTTACACTGTAACAGGAAACCTCAAATAAAAACGTATTGGTCAACAAAGCTTTGATTATGACAAAAGTCTATAGTAGTGAATTCTCTGTTCTAACTTACCACAAATTCACATCGTAGCCTATCTGCATGAATTCATCCTGTCAGAGCCTTGTCCTGTCAGTTTACTGTTATCTAGCAGTCTCAAGCCACAGAAGTAGCTAACGTTAACCAAAATGTTAGCTACAAGTAGGCTTAACAGTCACTAGCACATGCAGCAACAACCTCCCCCAGGTCCTAGTGCACGCCCAGTAAGAAGTTTAAGATGCGATGGAGAAAAAAACAAATCACAGAGGAAATATTATGACTGATATATTTATTTATTTATGGTGGTCTAATGAATATTTAAAAATAGGCCTAGTGACGTTCCTGACTGGAACTAAGGGGCCCAGCCCGAACCATGAAAAACAGCTCCAGACCATTATTCCTCCTCCACCAAAGTTTACAGTTGGCACTATGCATTCAGACAGGTTGCGTTCTCCTGGCATCCACCAAACCAAGATTCATCCGTTGTACTGCCAGATGGTGATGCGTGATTCATCACTCCAGAGAACGCTTTTACATTGCTCCAGAGTCCAATGGCGGCGAGCTTTACAACACTCCAGTCAACGCTTGGCACTGAGCATGGTGATCTTAGGCTTACTGTTCAGCCATGGAAACCCATTTCATGAATCTTCCAACGAATAGTTATTGTGCTGACGTTGCTTCCAGAAGCAGTTTGGAACTCTGTAGTGAGTGTTGCAACTGAGGACAGACCATTTGTATGCGCTTCAGCACTCAGCGGTCCCGTTCTGTGAGCTTGTGTGGCCTACAACTTTGTGGCTGAGCCATTGTTGCTCCTACACATTTCCACTTCATAATAAACATAAAACTTACAGTTGACTGGGGCAGCTCTTGCAGGGCAGAAATTTGACAAACTGATTGTTGGAAAGGTGGCATTCTATGACGGTGCCACATTAAAAGTCATTGAGCTCTTGAGTAAGGCCAGCTAATGTTTATTTATGGAGATTGTATGGCTATGTGCTCAATATTATACACCTGTCAGCAACAGGTGTGGCTGAAATAGCCAAATCCACTCATTTGAAGGGGTGTCCACATTTCTTTGTATATATAGTGTATTTTAATAAGCTACATATTTTTATTTATTTCACCTTTATTTAAACAGGTAGGCTAGTTGACAACAAGTTCTCATTTGCAACTGCGACCTGGCCAAGATAAAGCACAGCAATTCGACACATACAACAACACAGAGTTACACATGGAATAAACAAAACATAGTCAATATTACAGTAAAACAAAAGAAAACAAAAAGTCTATATACAGTGAGTGCAAATTAGGTAAGATAAGGGAGTTAAGGCAATAAATAGGCCATGGTAGTGAAGAAATTACAGTATAGCAATTAAAATACAGGAATGGTAGATGTGCAGAAGATGAATGTGCAAGTAGAGATACTGGGGTGCAAAGGAGCAAGAGCAATAAATAAATACAGTATGGGGATGAGGTAGGTAGATAGATGGGCTGTTTACAGATGGACTATGTACAGGTGCAGTGATCTGTGAGCTGCCCTGACAGCTGGTGCTTAAAGCTTGTGAGGGAGATATGAGTCTCCAGCGTCAGAGATTTTTGCAGTTTCTTCCAGTCCTTGGAAGCAGAGAACTGGAAGGAAAGACAACCAAAGGAAGAATTGGCTTAGGGGGTGACCAGTGAGATATACCTGCTGGAGCGCGTGCTACAAGTGGGTGCTGCTATGGTGACCAGTGAGCTGAGATAAGGTGGGGTTTTACCTAGCAGAGACTTGTAGATAACCTGTAGCCAGTGGGTTTGGCGACGAGTATGAAGCGAGGGCCAACCAACGAGAGTGTACAGGTCGCAATGGTGGGTAGTGTATGGACCTTTGGTGACAAAACGGATGGCACTGTGATAGACTGCGTCCAGTTTGTTGAATAGAGTGTTGGAGGCAATTTTATAGATTACATCACCGAAGTCGAGGATCAGTAGGATGATCAGTTTTACGAGGGTATGTTTGGCAGCATGAGTGAAGGATGCTTTGTTGCGATATAGGAAGCCAGTTCCTGATTTAATTTTGGATTTGAGATGCTTAATGTGAGTCTGGAAGGAGAGTTTACAGTCTAAACAGACACCTAGGTATTTGTAGTTGTCCACGTATTCTAAGTCAGAACCGTCCAGAGTAGTGATGCTGGACGGGCGAGCAGGTGCGGGCAGTGATCGGTTGAATAGCATGCATTTCGTTTGACTTACTTTTAAGAGCAGTTGGAGGCCACGGAAGGAGAGTTGTATGGCATTGAAGCTCATCTGGAGGTTAGTTAACACAGTGTGCAAAGAGGGGCCAGAAGTATACAGAATGGTGTTGTCTGCGTAGAGGTGTATCAGAGAATCACCAGCAGCAAGAGCAACATCATTGATGTATACAGAGAAGAGAGTCGGCCCGAGGGTTGAACCCTGTGGCACCCCCATAGAGGCTGCCAGAGGTCCAGACAACAGGCCCTCCGATTTGACACACTGAACTATCAGAGAAGTAGTTTGTAAACCAGGCGAGGCAATCATTTGAGAAAACAAGGCTGTTGAGTCTGCCAATAAGAATGTGGTGATTGAGTCAAAAGCCTTGGCGAGGTCGATGAATACGGCTGCACAGTAATGTCTCTTATAGATGGCGGTTATGATGTCGTTTAGGACCTTGAGCGTGGCTGAGGTGCATCCATGACCAGCTCTGAAACCAGATTGCATAGCGGAGGAGGTGCGGTGGGATTCGAAATGGTCGGCAATCTGTTTGTTAACTTGGCTTTCGAAGACCTTAGAAAGACAGAGTAGGATAGATATACAGTGGGGAGAACAAGTATTTGATACACTGCCGATTTTGCAGGTTTTCCTACTTACAAAGCATGTAGAGGTCAGTAATTTTTCAATTACACTTCAACTGTGAGAGACGGAATCTAAAACAAAAATCCAGAAAATCACATTGTATGATTTTTAAGTAATTAATTAGCATTTTATTGCATGACATAAGTATTTGATACATCAGAAAAGTAGAACTTAATATTTGGTAGAGAAACCTTTGTTTGCAATTAAAGAGATCATATGTTTCCTGTAGTTCTTGACCAGGTTTGCACACACTGCAGCAGGGATTTTGGCCCACTCCTCCATACAGACCTTCTCCAGATCCTTCAGATTTCGGGGCTGTCGCTGGGCAATACGGACTTTCAGCTCCCTCCAAAGATTTTCTATTGGGTTCAGGTCTGGAGACTGGCAAAGCTACTCCAGGACCTTGAGATGCTTCTTAGGGAGCCACTCCTTAGTTGCCCTGGCTGTGTGTTTGGGGTCGTTGTCAGCTGGAAGACCCAGCCATGACCCATCTTTAATGCTCTTACTGAAGGAAGGAGGCTGTTGGCCAAGATCTCGCAATACATTGCCCCATCCATCCTCCCCTCAATACGGTGCAGTCGTCCTGTCCCCTTTGCAGAAAAGCATCCCCAAAGAATGATGTTTCCACCTCCATGCTTCACGGTTGGGATGGTGTTCTTGGGGTTGTACTCATCCCTCTTCCTCCAAACACAGTGAGTGGAGTTTAGACCAAAAAGCTCTATTTTTGTCTCATTAGACCACATGACCTTCTCCCATTCCTCCTCTGGATCATCCAGATGGTCATTGGCAAACTTCAGACGGGCCTGGACATGCACTGGTTTGAGCAGGGGGACCTTGCGTGCGCTGCAGGATTTTAATCCATGATGACGTAGTGTGTTACTAATGGTTTTCTTTGAGACTGTGGTCCCAGTTATCTTCAGGTCATTGACCATGTCCTGCCGGGTAGTTCTGGGCTGATCCCTCACTGATCCCTCAGGTCTATGAGAGCCGGAATTCTTACTGGTTGGTAGGTGATCAAATACTTATGTCATGTAATAAAATGCAAATTAATTACTTAAAAATCATACAATGTGATTTTCTGGATTTTTTTAGATTCCGTCTCTCACAGTTGAAGTGTACCTATGAAAAAAATGACAGACCGCTACATGCTTTGTAAGTAGGAAAACCTGCAAAATCGGCAGTGTATCAAATACTTGTTCTCTCCACTGTAGGTGTGTAGCAGTTTGGGTCTAGAGTGTCACCCCCTTTGAAGAGGGGGATGACCGCGGCAGCTTTCCAATCTTTGGGAATCTCAGACGTTACGAAAGAGAGGTTGAATAGGCTAGTAATAGGGGTTGCAACAATTTCGGCATATCATTTTTAGAAAGAGAGGGTCCAGATTGTCTAGCCTGGCTGATTTGTAGGGGTCCAGATTTTGCAGCTCTTTCAGAACATCAGCTATCTAGATTTGGGTAAAGGAGAAATGGTGGGGGCTTTGGCGGGTTGCTGTGGAGGGTGCCTGGCAGTTGATCGGGGTAGGCATAGCCAGGCGGAAAGCATGGCCAGCCGTAGAGAAATGCTTATTGAAATTTTCAATTATAGTGGATTTATCAGTGGTGACAGTGTCTCCTTGCCTCAGAGCAGTGGGCAGCTGGGAGGAGGTGCTCTTATTCTCCATGGACTTTACAATGTCCCAGAACTTTTTGAGTTAGTAATACAGGATGCAAATTTCTGCTTGAAAAAGTTAGCCTTAGCTTTCCTAACTGCCTGTGTATATTTGTTCCTGACTTCCCTGAAAAGTTGCATATCACTGGGGCTGTTCGATGCTAATGCAGAACGCCACAGGATGTTTTTGTGCTGGCCAAGGGCAGACAGGTCTGGAGTGAACCAAGGACTATATCTATTCCAAGTTCTACATTTTTTGAACGGGGCATGCATCATTACAGAAGTTAACAAATGAGTGCACCTGGGGAGTGGGAGTGGAGCTAGGCACTGCATGACCTGGATTAACCTCTACATCACCAGAGGAACAGAGGAGAAGTAGGATAAGGGTACGGCTAAATGCTATAAGAACTGGCCGTCTGGCACGTTCGGGAACAGAGAGTAAAAGGAGCAGGTTTCTGGGCACGATAGCATAGATTCAAGGCATAATGTACAGACAGGTAGGATGTGAGTACATTGGAGGTAAACCT
The DNA here is from genome assembly GCF_023373465.1 of Oncorhynchus keta. NCBI lineage: Eukaryota > Metazoa > Chordata > Actinopteri > Salmoniformes > Salmonidae > Oncorhynchus > Oncorhynchus keta. Next base: position 51,285,519 of record NC_068454.1, read on the forward strand.
AACCTGGAGGTATATATAGGGAAAAGGGGTTACCTAGTAAGTTGCACAACTGAATGCATGTAACCAAAATATGTATTCTGCATTTAACTTAACCCCTCTGAATCAGAGAGGTGCGGGGTCTGCCTTAATCGACATCATCGGCACCTGGGGAGCAGTTGTTGGGGGTTAACTACCTTGCTAAAAGAGCAGAACGACAGATTTTTCCACATCGCCGGCTCGGGGATTTGAACCAGCAAACTTTTGTTTACTGGCCCAACGCTCTTAACCGCTAACCTGCCACTCACAGTATGTTTGTTACACTGGTAAGGCATTTTTAACCGGAACCAACAGGAACCTTTAATTATATCCTCTCCATACCCATGCACATGCGACAGAGAGCTACTGATTAATAGACTGGAAACGATATGAACTGAGTTCTCCCTACAACATCCCTGCTCAATGTGTAAATGGACACTACCGGTCAACAGTTTTAGAACACCTACTCATTCAAGGGTTTTTCTTTATGGAATTGTGTAGTAACCAAAAAAAGTGTTAAACAAATCAAAAAATATTTTATATTTCAGATTCTTCAAATAGCCACCCTTTTGCCTTGATGACAGCTTTGGACACTCCTGGCATTCTCTCAACCAGCTTCATGCTTTATTCAGCTTTATTTACCTGAACAAGCATAGACCAGATTCTGAGTTATGATGGGGTTGGAACTAAGCTCACAAGACATTTAAATATCCCTCAAGAATTAGGGGTATATACAGTGCTCTCCGAAATTATTGGGACAGTAAATATTTTTTTGTCTTTTGGTTCTACTCCAAACATTTGGATTTGAACTCAAACAATGACAATGAGATTATAGTGCAGAAAGTTAGAAGCACAAATATCATACCCACCAAAAAATTATTGTAATGGTGAGAGGTTAGCATGTTTTAGGTGTGATATTTGTACTTTCTATCTGTAACTTTCTCACTCATCGTGATTCACATTAATTTAGGATTATCCATAATCATGGTAGCATCCACATTCACGTAGAAGTGATTAGAAACATTCTACTCTTATTTACAAAATGTTTACCATTCATTTCTATTGGACACAAAACCATCTGAAACACAACCAAAAAACAGCAAATGCATCCAACAAATGTGTAGAGTCACAAGCTTGATGTAGTAATTTGGGAACACAAATACTTATTTTTGACTACTTTAATACACATTTGCTTTAATACAAAGTGAATTTGTCCGAATACTTTTGCTCCTCTAAAATGTTGGGACTATGTACAAAAGGTTCTATAATTTCTAAACGGTTCACCAGATATGGATGAAAATACCATTGTTTGATTTCAAATCCAAACGTGTCAAGTATAGAGGTAAAATAAGAAAAAAACTTCACTGTGTCAAGTCACTCATGTGAAAGGGAGTATATGAGTAGGGTGTAACATCTGAGTCATATGCCACCATAAAAGGTGTGTGGGGCGACCCTCTCGTTGTCACCACCTGCGGGGAGGTGAGACCTTTGGGAGCTAGTGGCTAGGATAATCATCTACCTTAAGCACACCTTTTCCCTCTCAATTAACCTCTCATTTATGGGTCACGCCACAGCCCGGCATGTGTAATTAAATTGTATTTGCATTTAATTAAATCATTCACACTAAGATAAGCTCTGCCGATGAGAACGGTGTGGTCCCTCTGATACCCCATAAGGGAACGGCAGTGCATCTCTCTCTCCCTCTCCAACACAACCTGGCCCTTTGGAAAGGCAAATACGAGTTCTAGGGAAGACTCAAGGGTAGAATCTAAAAAATAGCACCAACATTCTACAGATACACAAGCATGGTTTGTGTGGTCCAGAGAATAGGAAACAAATAATTTACCACCCTGTGTGGTAATCATGTGCCTCTGAGGAAAGTTACCTATTTGGCTAACAGAGTGAGGACCGAGAAGTGGTATAAAAATGTGGGCCAGTGACTCACCCCTTCCTGATGACGATGATGATAGCCCCCAGCAGCAGGATGAGCACCACCAGGCCCCCAGCACACACCCCCAGGATCAGCCCCATCTCCTCTGAGTGTTGGGACACCTCCAGAGCCCGTCGGTGGTCCTTACAGGCCGCTGAGAGAGAGTGATGAAGGGAGGAGGGGGGAAGCAGAGATGGGATGAAGTGAGAGAGAAAAGAGGTGGGACAGAGAGTGGGGTAGAAAGAGAGCAAGATAAACAGAAGGAGATATACAGACAGAGAGGGGGGGACAGAAAAAAGGATACAGAGAAAGAAAGAAATGTACAGGCTTAAAAAATGCAGGTCAATAATCATCTATGCTTATCATACACAACAGCCATCACTCTGTCAAATCCTGACTCTTAACATCACAATGGCTGCATTCACACTAACACCCTGACCGTTGAGAAAAGATAGAATGTTTCAAAACAGACTGACTCTTCACCGCCACATCTGTGCACTCATATTCACGGTTGAATTTATTTCTATGGCAGTGTGTTTCAAGGGACAATTGTTACATATCGAAACTGTCTGGCTACCAGAATGCACAATAAAAAAACATTTACAAAAAGGGTGTGTGGTGCCCACATTTTAAACAGCCAATAGAGAATCACCATCACCTCATCAGGGCATCAGCTTCTGCTAAAATAGACACCTTGTATTCATTAGACAAAATAATTGGATGGGAGACACAAACAGACCACTGTCATGTGAGAGCTTTTCAATAGGCAAATCATATTGGCTATTTCTCTGCTCTTTTAATAGCCACAGGGAAAGATTTGTGTCTCCTACGACAACAAAAGCCCTTTGTGTCTTCGAGTGATGCACAGGATAGGAGGGTTGAGATATACTGTATGAGGCCAGGGATAAAAGTTGTCTAGGGCTGGGGGATTGTTTTGTGGATGGTCTTCATAAACTTGCCACACTTGCCACACTGCACCAAACAGAAGAACACAGACTGAAATAGAGTGCCTACCTGGACCTTTTCGTTTTCAATTGTGTGCCCCAATGAATGTGACTTTGCTTGAAGACATTCTGTACAACAGTATGTTTAATGCCACATCAAAACAAGTGTTTTTTTGTGGAAGAAATCCAAGACAACACTAATCTAAATCCAAGATGATAGTGTGGTTAATTTAAATCAACACAAGAACAGTGGCAGGTAGACTAGCTGTTAAGAGCATTGGGCCTGTAACCGAAAGGTTGCTAGTTCAAATCCCCTAACCGGCAAGGTGGAAAAATGTGCTGTTCTGCCCTTGAGCAAGGCAGTTAACAACTGCTCCTTGGGTGCCAATGATGTCGATTAAGGCAGCCCCCTGCACTTCTCTCATTCAGAGGGGTGAAAAACGGAGGACATTTCGGTTGAATGCATTCAGTTGTGCAACTGACTAGGTACTCCCCTTTCCCCAGTATAATTTCAAGGTGTCCCAGTGTCTGTAAGATACGGTAAAGGCCATTATTATAATAGCAAGTTACTCATCTCATTGGCACAAAGCTCTACACTTATGGAAGGAGAAGCAAGAAGCTATTTATGTCTTGTAGCAGGAACACACTTATCTACTTTCTCTGTGTAGTGGCAGCCTCTCCTTATGGCCCAAACAGCCCTGAAACCAGCCCTACTGTGCCTTTAGGAACAGTTGCACAGCCATTCTCTAGTGGAGGAGAAAGTCAGAGCTGGCCTAAGGAAAGAGGTCTAGATATCTAGCTAGCGGTTGGAATAAAGAGGCTCACAAGGGCAAAATGAGATCTGGGGCAGAGGAAAGGGAAAAGAAGCCATGTTTTAGCCCTCTCCTTCTACAACCAGGCCCAGGGGCATTTTACTGACCTCATCCCTATGGGGGAGAACTCTTACAGTACATTTTGGAAAGGTTTGTGGTTGATGCGGAGTGTTTAATGAAAAATTGCAAAAATCGTTGTACTGTTGTACAGTACACCAAGTACTGTTTATGGTAGGGGATAGTTCCAAAGTTTTAGCAGCCATGTATGTACACTGACACTAATGTTTTTACAGTCTATTACATTTATTCAGATAATTACCATAGATGTCATTGGTGTACAGGTCACGTAGACTAATGGACTCTGAGCCTTGTGTCTCCCCTGACAAAATGGATACATCCTTGGAGTTCTATATACGAGTATCACCGGTAAACTTTTTGTGTATCACAAGTTTGCTTGACTACAAGGGTGACAGGTACAACTAATTCAGCCAGCCTCCCTTCAGAAAGCATTCGTACTCTTTGACTTATTCCACATTTTGTTAAGTTACAGGCTGAATTCAAAATGGATTAAATATATTTGTTTTTCTCACCCATCTACACACAATACCCCATAATGACAAAGTGAAAACATGGTTTTAGAAATGTGTGCAAATTTATTGAGAATGAAATACAGAAATATCAAATTTACATAAGTATTCACACCCCTGAGCCAATATTTTCTAGAAGCACCTTTGGCAGCGATTACAGCTATGAGTCTTTCTGGGTAAGTTTCTAAGAGCTTTCCACACCTGGATTGTCAAATCCAATAAAACTTTATTTGTCACATGTGCCCGAATACAACCTTACTGTGAAATGCTAACTTAAAAGCCCCTATACAACAGGGGGTAATGGTACCGAGTCATTGTGCATGGGTACAGGTTAGTTGAGGTAATTTGTACATGTAGGTAGAGGTGAAGGGACTATGCATAGATAATAAACAGCGAGCAGCAACACTGTACAAAACAATTGGGGGGGTCAATGTAATAGTCTGGTGGCCATTTGATTAATTGTTCAGCAGTCTTATGGCTTTGGGTCAGAAGCTGTTAAAGGATCCTTTTGGTCCTAGATTGCCGTGCGGTAGCAGAGAAAACAGTCTATGACTTGGGTGACTGGAGTCTATGACAATTTTATGGGCTTTCCTCTGACTCCGCCTATTATATAGATCCTGGAATGCAGGAAGCTTGGTCCCAGTAATGTACTGGGCCATACGCACTACCCTCTGTAGCAGCTTACGGTCAGATGCCAAGCAGTTGTCATACCAGGCGGTGATGCAACCGGTCAGGATGCTCTCAATGGTGCAGCTGTAGAACTTTTGAGGATCTGGGGACCCATGGCAAATCTTTTCAATCTCCTGAGGGGAAAAGGTTTTGTCGTGCCCTCTTCACGACTGTCTTGGTGTGTTTGGACCATGATTGTTCGTTGGTGATGTGGACACCAAGGAATTTGAAGCTCTCGACCCGCTCCACTACAGCCCCGTTGATGTTAATCCTTGGGGTTCTGTACACGAGTGTTGTGCAACATTTGCCCATTATTCTTTTCAAAATTCTTCAAGCTGTGTCAAATTGGTTTTTGGTCATTGCGAGACAAACATTTTCAAGTCTTTCCATAGATTTTCAAGTACATTTAAGTTAAAACGGCCACACAGGAACATTCATTGTCTTCTTCGTAAGCAACCTCAGTGTTCTGTAGATATGGCCATGTGTTTTAGGTTATTGTCCTGCTGAAAGGTGAATTCATCTCCCAGTATCTGATGGGTAGCAGACTGATCCAGGTTTTCCTCTAGGATTTTGCATGTGCTTAGCTCCATTACATTAATCGTTTTATCCTGAAATACTCCCTAAACGATTACAATCATACCCATAACATGATGCCACCACTATGCTTGAAAATATGGAGAGTGGAACTCAGTAATGTGTTTTTACCCAAATATAACTCTTTCTATTCAGGACATAAAGTGAATTGCTTTGCCACATTTTTTGCAGTGTCACTTTAATGACTTGTTGCAAACAGGATACCGGCTTCCTTCTTTTCACTCTGTCATTTGGGATAGTATTGTGGAGTAACTAAAATGTTGTTGATCCATCCTCAGTTCTCTCATGTACGACAGTATTGCGACAGTATTCGGCCCCCTTGAACTTTGCGACCTTTTGCCACATTTCAGGCTTCAAACATAAAGATATAAAACTGTATTTTTTGTGAAGAATCAAGAACAAGTGGGACACAATCATGAAGTGTAACGACAGTTATTGGATATTTCAAACTTTTTTAACAAATCAAAAACAGAAAAATTGGGCGTGCAAAATTATTCAGTCCCCTTAAGTTAATACTTTGTAGCACCACCTTTTGCTCCGATTACAGCTGTAAGTGGCTTGGGGTATGTCTCTATCAGTTTTGCACATCGAGAAACAAAACAGCTCGAGCTCAGTGAGGTTGGATGGAGAGCGTTTGTGAACAGCAGTTTTCAGTTCTTTCCACAGATTCTCGATTGGATTCAGGTCTGGACTTTGACTTGGACATTCTAACACCTGGATATGTTCATTTTTGAACCATTCCATTGTAGATTTTGCTTTATGTTTTGAATCATTGTCTTGTTGGAAGACAAATCTCCGTCCCAGTCTCAGGTCTTTTGCAGACTCCATCAGGTTTTCTTCCAGAATGGTCCTGTATTTGGCTCCATCCATCTTCCCATCAATTTTAACCATCTTCCCTGTCCCTGCTGAAGAAAAGCAGGCCCAAACCATGATGCTGCCACCACCATGTTTGACAGTGGGGATGGTGTGTTGCTTTTACGCCAAACATAACGTTTTGCATTGTTGCCAAAGAGTTCAATTTTGGTTTCATCTGACCAGAGCACCTTCTTCCACATGTTTGGTGTGTCTCCCAGGTGGCTTGTGGCAAACTTTAAACAACACTTTTTATGGATATCTTTAAGAAATGGCTTTCTTCTTGCCACTCTTCCATAAAGGTCAGATTTGTGCAATATACGACTGATTGTTGTCCTATGGACAGAGTCTCCCACCTCAGCTGTAGATCTCTGCAGTTCATCCAGAGTGATCATGGGCCTCTTGGCTGCATCTCTGATCAGTCTTCTCCTTGTATGAGCTGAAAGTTTAGAGGGACGGCCAGGTCTTGGTAGATTTGCAGTGGTCTGATACTCCTTCCATTTCAATATTATCGCTTGCACAGTGCTCCTTGGGATGTTTAAAGCTTGGGAAATCTTTTTGTTTCCAAATCCAGCTTTAAACTTCTTCACAACAGTATCTCGGACCTGCCTGGTGTGTTCCTTGTTCTTCATGATGCTCTCTGCGCTTTTAACGGACCTCTGAGACTATCACAGTGCAGGTGCATTTATACGGAGACTTGATTACACACAGGTGGATTGTATTTCATCTTCAGGCCGTCTTCATCGACCTTGCCAAGGCTTTCGACTCTGTCAATCACCATATTCTTATCGGCAGACTCAGTAGCCTCGGTTTTTCGGATGACTGCCTTGCCTGGTTCACCAATTACTTTGCAGACAGAGTTCAGTGTGTCAAATCGGAGGGCATGCTGTCCGGTCCTCTGGCAGTCTCTATGGGGGTGCCACAGGGTTCAATTCTCGGGCCGACTCTTTTCTCTGTATATATCAATGATGTTGCTCTTGCTGCGGGCGATTCCCTGATCCACCTCTACGCAGACGACACCATTCTATATACTTCCGGCCCGTCCTTGGACACTGTGCTATCTAACCTCCAAACGAGCTTCAATGCCATACAACACTCCTTCCGTGGCCTCCAACTGCTCTTAAACGCTAGTAAAACCAAATGCATGCTTTTCAACCGTTCGCTGCCTGCACCCGCACGCCTGACCAACATCACCACCCTGGATGGTTCCGACCTTGAATATGTGGACATCTATAAGTACCTAGGTGTCTGGCTAGACTGTAAACTCTCCTTCCAGACTCATATCAAATATCTCCAATCGAAAATCAAATCAAGAGTTGGCTTTCTATTCCGCAACAAAGCCTCCTTCACTCACGCCGCCAAACTTACCCTAGTAAAACTGACTATCCTACCGATCCTCGACTTTGGCGATGTCATCTACAAAACTGCTTCCAACACTCTACTCAGCAAACTGGATGCAGTTTATCACAAGTGCCATCCGTTTTATCACTAAAGCACCTTATACCACCCACCACTGCGACTTGTATGCTCTAGTCGGCTGGCCCTCGCTACATATTCGTCGCCAGACCCACTGGCTCCAGGTCATCTACAAGTCCATAAAGCTCCGCCTTATCTCAGTTCACTGGTCACGATGGCAACACCCATCCGTAGCACGCGCTCCAGCAGGTGTATCTCATTGATCATCCCTAAAGCCAACACCTCATTTGGCCGCCTTTCGTTCCAGTACTCTGCTGCCTGTGACTGGAACGAATTGCAAAAATCGCTGAAGTTGGAGACTTTTATCTCCCTCACCAACTTCAAACATCTGCTATCTGAGCAGCTAACCGATCGCTGCAGCTGTACATAGTCTATTGGTAAATAGCCCACCCATTTTCACCTACCTCATCCCCACACTGTTTTTATTTATTTACTTTTCTGCTCTTTTGCACACCAATATCTCTACCTGTACATGACCATCTGATCATTTATCACTCCAGTGTTAATCTGCAAAATTGTAATTATTCGCCTACCTCCTCATGCCTTTTGCACACATTGTATATAGACTCCCCTTTTTTTCTACTGTGTTATTGACTTGTTAATTGTTTACTCCATGTGTAACTCTGTGTTGTCTGTTCACACTGCTATGCTTTATCTTGGCCAGGTCGCAGTTGCAAATGAGAACTTGTTCTCAACTAGCCTACCTGGTTAAATAAAGGTGAAATAAAAAAATAAAATGTATCATCATCATTAGTCATTTAGGTCAACATTGGATCATTCAGAGATCCTCACTGAACTTCTGGAGAGAGTTTGCTGCACTGAAAGTAAAGGGGCTGAATAATTTTGCACGCCCAATTTTTCAGTTTTTGATTTGTTAAAAAAGTTTGAAATATCCAATAAATGTCGTTCCACTTCATGATTGTGTCCCACTTGTTGTTGATTCTTCACAAAAAATACAGTTTTATATCTTTATGTTTGAAGCCTGAAATGTGGAAAAAGGTCGCAAAGTTCAAGGGGGCTGCATGCATATTCACTCAGCTTTTCATTTAAGGGGGAAAACCCCAGTGAGGCTCGAGGAACCTCTCTAATGGCAAACATCAGATACGGCAACATGCAATCCCAGTTTTTCCCAACCTTATCGATTACCTTCCTGAACTTTGACTTCAGGGTATGGCTGAATCTCTCATATTCCGTCTGAGGATGGTAAAACCGATGTCCTCAACTGTTTCACCTGCCACAATTTACAAAGCTCCGCCATAAAGGGACATAAAGGGGGTCCCATGGTCAGTAAGGATCTCCTTTGGAACCCCATCCCTGGTGAACAGGAGCACTAGTTCCTTGGAAATTCATTGAGACAGTCTTACTCTGTTCGCTGGTTCGCCCAGGCCTGGGGAATGGGGATCTTTCCTCCTGTGCCTGCTCAGATGCTCCTGCCGTAAAATACCCTTCAACCAGGCCCACAAGATGGTTGGTGGAAAGTACCTTGTTCTGACCAACCCATCGTCGAACTTCTTGGGGTAGATCTCGCTGAAACTGGTCGAGTACGATGGTCTCGACGACCTCGGCGGATTAATGGGTCTCCGGTAGCAACCATTACCGTGCCAGGTGGGGGGGAGGTGTTGTCCAGGTCGATAGGACCACTGGTGAAAGCGGTGTGCCCTCACGGTATCGGTCACTGCCAGTCTAGTCAGAATCTCTCCCTTTAGTTTACCGTAATCCTGTGCATCTTTCAACTCCAGGTCAAAATACACTTTTTGAGCATCCCCTGACAGGTATGGTGCCAGAAGCCCTGCCCATTCTTCTTTTGGCCACCTCTCCCTCTCTGCTGTCCGTTTGAAGGTGGTGAGATATGCTTCCACATCATCCTGATCTATCATTCCTTGAAGAAAATTATTGGCCCGCATCTGGGTATTTGTAGCTGGTAACTGAGCCCCAATTTGGTCCGCCAGCTCCAATAGGCCTTCTCTTAACTCCCGGGTATTTCTCTCTTGCTGCTCTCTGAGCAGCTGGTTGGTGCGGTGCTGGACCTGTAACGTGTCCTGATACATTTGCATTGAATCATGATGAGCTCAATGATGTTAAGCTCAAGTTGCCTCTTGTTGGGCAGCCGTCGCTTGTAACAGGGACTGTATGGCTCCCTCCATACTCATTATCCCGAGAAAACTGTCATAACCAAACAAAGCCACAAAAAAAAACTGACTCCCATTTGGAGTGCTAACTGAACTTTTTTTTTTCTCTACCTAAACAGCGGTACGGTTAGTCCATTTGCCCGCATTCTCCACCAGGTGTGGCAAATCTCTTCAAGATTAGGAGCGTTGGTCACAAATTACGTGGGAAACTTTCACCTTAAATCACCCCAGAACGAGTGTGTGTTTGTTTCTCCATCCCGGTCCACGCAGGCCACAGGCAAGGTCAATGATAGCAGGGTTCTCGGTAGGTCCAGATCCAAACGCCAACAGGCACGTCCAAACAGTCCAGCTCATACACGATAAATCCAGCCGATATATATCGTCTCTTTCTCTATGGTTCACAGATCCTTCCAGCCCTTTCTCTCCCTCTTCCTGGTTTGTCTTGACCCTTTATCTGTGGGGGGTTCCCCTTTATCTTCTGAGGGTTCCCCTTGCTTCTGGGAATTGGCAGTCGGCCATTTTGTGATCTGTAATTCTGACCAGTGTGGCCATTTTAGTGATAGGGCAGAGCCAGTTTATTAGATCTGCTCTCACATATGTGCCATTTATCACTCGACCTCTTTCTTTGCTACACTACCAACAGAAGCCATATATAACTTCAATTCATCATGTGAAATACAGGAGCAGGCCTATATTTTTCATCCTAATAACATGGCTGCGGGGGAAAAAATATATTTATTTAACTGACACCCTGGACAGATAGGATCATCTTGCCACACTTAGTCTATTAGCCAAACATTACATTTTTTCCACATTAATCCATACACCTACCGACTGGCTGAGAGTGGGGAAATTGGCACTTAGAGGATAAATGGAAGTCTATTGTTGTGTTGGGAGCAGCCAAGAGATTATTAATTAAATTGTCACCTGGAAGTTGATATGCAATCTCCAGCTTTGTTATCTAAACCCAAATAATTTTCCTGCACTTTGATGATCATAGGCTGATGAAAAGTAACGCTTCACGACCAGTAAAATGCGGTGATGCAGCAGCAACCATTTTTAACATTAGAGGGATCACATAGATAAAAAATTACTACCCACTGACACTGATGTGTTGTACCTTGATATTTAAAATGATCTGGGGTATCCTATTTGTCAGTTTAGTTCCATCAGTTTCTAAAGCCGGTCTTCTTACTTAACCCTGTCAGCCACCATACTATTTCCTGTTTTTCAAGCAGGATGTTAAAAGGCTGACTAAAACATAGCTAAAGTTGATAATAACTAATTTGAAAGCTATTTGGGGAGTTAAAACACAAATGTAGCTGAATGTTCAAATACATTTTCATAGGGTTGTCATCAAGGCCCTTTATGTTTTCTTTCCCTCTCTCTCTCACTGCCTACAGTATGTGCTAGAGAAAAGAGACATGTACTGTGTAATGTTCATCAATGTGTCGAGGCGTAATTAATCAATGCCCAACTGGGTGTCTGTGAGGAGCAGATGAAGTGAGACGCAGAGCTAAAATGGCTTGCCTTGCCTTTTGGATTCATGCTTCAAGAGAGCCTGGTCTCTTTCATTACTCAGTCACAAAAAGAGGCCTTCACCGAAAAGTGCACCTTGCCAAGTCAATTTACTAGCAAGACTAGCTTACTGTTGCAGCGCTATGATAACTATAAATACGTTACTTTTAGTCAGCACAATTCAACAGCGAACAACGGCAGAGGGGGAGAGCCTGTCGTGCCATCAGAAGTCAATTTCTATACCCTTTTCATTTCCATTTGAGTCCCTGTAGCAGGGTGACAGAGAGTGGGAGGGAGGAAGGGGGGAGAAACATTGCTCATATTGATGGGCTCAGGTAGTTCCATCTGTGTTTTGATGTGAAGGGCCCTTCTTGAGCAGACAGGGGCCAAAAGCCCTCAGATGTTTCTCTCCCCCTCCGAGTAGTGTAGCTGTCTGACGGGAACTGCCTTTGATATGGTTGTGTCCCCCCAAACAAACATGATGAAAGCCTGATCTCTAATCTCTCTCTGCTTGCTGTCCTTTTCTCTGAAGGCAAGAGTCGGCCTCAACACTAAACAGCATGGATCTTCAGAGAAATCCCCCTTCTTCTTCCACATGCTAAACTCCATCTACAGTACATGTCTGGAATACCAGCACAAAGACAAGTGTTTGGACCTGAACCCAACACATATTTTCATCTTTGGAGTTGCATTTAGAGTGTAAGGTCAACATGCTACAGTAAAGCCTACAGGACTTCAGAGACTCGGGGAGATACATACAAGGTCACCTTTTTAGTCAATAAAAATATTAATGTTGACTTACCTTTCCGGGCTATTCGGATGCAGTTTATTCTCGTTTCCTGAAAAAAAGAGAGAATACAGAGATCAGAGGTGGGAACATTGCCAATGCTCTGCATCCTGTAGAGTGCAGGCAGTAACTATGCACCTAGCATTATATATTATTTTGGCTGAACCATAATGAAAATTTTATTTTGAAAATAAAATCACAAATAAAATTATTTTCAACAGATGAAAATAAGACAAACATTCACTGTAGGATTTTCTTAGATCTTTAGGGACCAGCATATTTGATTGAAAGACACTCAAAAGAGCCCCATGAGTAGAATACTGAGGAGGCATTCAATCAGCTAAAATGATAGTCACTAAAATGATAGTCACATATGAAACCAGTGAATGTCAAACAATATTAAAGCCAAGAGTTGAGGTGAAGTGTTTAAAGAGAGAACGGAAGATTTGATGAAAGGGAAAATAACCGAATTGTGAAGATGGCCCTGGACCAATATGCCGCTATAAAAATTAATTAATTTCCTTCAAATTTCAGCTGATGACATATTGATGTTATGAAAAGGATCTTTGTCAAACAACACTAATGAGAATTAAGACCCTAATCCAATTCCGTCTTGCCACCTCGACGAAGAGATGCATTATCAAATTAAGATTTACAGATGCTAATTCAGGCCTTATGGGACAATTATGCAAATCTGCCCATCCGGAAAGGAGCAAGAGCCATCCTCTCAAACTGCGGCTAAATTGCCTTTTTTAATTGAAAATCCATTTCAAGCTGACTTCTTCCTAAACCCACTCAAACCTATGGTGATGTTTCTTTCCTAAAAAACAGACACGTAGCGAGGCATATTGAAGACACACACACAAACGATCCACAAACAAACTGACTAAAACATTCACACACATTCAGCTCTCTTTTTTAGCATCAGTAAGCGCTATGAAAATGTAATTGCGGGATGCTTTGGACATTTAAATACAATGGGCTCTTAGAAGACTATCAAGACAGACAAAAACCAGACCATAAAAATACAGGGGTAATTCCTCACTGCATCAAGGCAATCATTTGCAGGAATCTATGCAGGAATCCCATGCTGACTTAACACTTGTGCTTAATACAGGCAAAACAAAATAAATGTTGTTTTTAAACTCTCGTAAGAACATTTCAGATGAACTACATGTTCGCTCATTAGATGGTTCTCCAATTGAACGTGTCCCACATATAAATACTTTGGCTTGTGTGATAGTTACTGATCCCTGATTGTTGAGTCACTGTCGCAGGACTTAAACCTGCCACTCAATCAAAGTCACGAAAGAGACCAAGCCCAGTCTGGCTTTCCAAAAGCAAATCTGTCATTCCGGGTGATGGGGAATAAGACGGAGCAGACTTGGTTTACTGCATTTGACAGAAACATTTGTAACGCAGAAAGTAGAGGTGATATATTGCAGCTCAAACCATCCATACTGGCACGTCGTTGGTCTGTACAAGGAAGGCAGTAGAGTGGAGTTAATTGGTGATCTGGAGAGCAGAAAGTGATAGCCCACATAGGGGACACTGATGCCCTGCCGCCCACACAAACTGTGCCAGTCATGCCAGAGGGGTTGGCAGCCCTGGCAGACATCGTTACTACAGTACACGCAGGTTAGCCTGTGTGAGTGTGCCATTCGGAGACGCAGTGGGTGTTATGATTGAAATGCTGCCCATGCTGTGTTTTCAAAGAGCCAGTCAGAATGCACCATCTTTCAAGTGCCTCTTTACATGCATCAATCAAAGCAATTGCACACAGGCTTGACAGCAAACCTCCAGCTCATTAGCATGAGTAAATGCCAAATATTGTTAGTCTCCTTCACTTTTTAAATGTCTATGCCAATGTTAACGAGAGCCACTTATAGCAAAAATGTTGGTCCTTAACAAAGCTTATTTAGACCAAAATAAAACATTTGTGATAATTAACCAAACACAGACAATTAAGGAACAAATTAGGAATAAATTAGGAATATAAGCACAGTATACTGTATAAGACCTAAGCAAGAATACTGAACTCTACTCAAAAAAATACCAGATCATCAGAAATACAGGGAAACAGGGTGCTCAATGGAAGATTTAAATTCAAAAATATACTTATGCCTGGTGAGAAACACCATCAGTAAAGAGCTTTACCATGGTTCAACTGTCAAACCCATTTCTTGGCAGGCAGTGGAGCCGAGAACATGCAAGGGGGACTTCCTGAAGGCTGAATCACAACCGGCCATGATTGGGAGTCCCATAGGGCGGCACACAATTGGCCCAGCGTTGTCCGGGTTTGGCCGGGGTAGGCCGTCATTGTAAATAAGAATTTGTTCTTAACTGAATTGCCTAGTTAAATAAAAAATCAAAATAAAAGGTTAGTCATATTGTAGACCTGGGCCAAGGAGTGAGGCAGGCCAAAAACCACCCAGGTAATAACCACCCAGGGGTGGCAGGTAACCTAGTGGTTGGGCCAGTAACTGAAAGGTTGCTGGATTGAATCAACGAGCTGACAAGGTACAAATCCGTTATTCTGCCCTGGAAAAAGACAGTTAAACCATTGTTCCCCGTAGGCGTCAACCCATTGTTCCCGGTAGGCCGTCATTGTAAATAAGAATTTGTTTAAACTGACTTTCCTGGTAAAAGCCTTTTTTTTTTGTCCAGAACATTTTAACAGCTCTCCCTGCTAATTTGAAACTTTCTCAGATCACCAGAGTACTGCTGTAGTCAAGTGATAACCTTCAAATAAATGTCAACCAAATCACTATGAGGTTACTGTTCCATTTTGAAAGACCATGCATTCTCAAACAAATCAGGTACCCCATGACATTGCTGGTAGCATAGCAAGCTAGGGGAATAGTCATAAAATGAACGAAGCTATCTAGCCGGCAGTCCCTTCGAAAAGTATTAAGAACCCTTGACTTTTTCCACATTTTGTTAGGTTACAGCCTTATTCTAAAATGTATTCAATAGTTGTTTTTTCTTATCAAAATACACACAATACCCCATAATGACATAGAAAAATATATATTTTTTTAAATGTTTGCTAATTTATATATATATATATTTTTTTTTACAGAAATATGACATTTACATAAGTATTCAGACCCTTTACTCAGCACTTTGTTGAAGCACCTTCGGCAGCAATTAAAGCCTCGAGTCTTCTTGGGTATGAAGCTAGAAGCTTGGCACACCTCTAATTGGGGAGTTTCTCCCATTCTTCTCTGTAGATCCTCTCAGGCTCTGTCAGATTGGATGGGGAGCATTGCTGCAAGGCTATTTTCAGGTCTCTCCAGAGATGTTCGTTTGGGTTCAAGTCGGGGCTCTGGCTGTGCCACTCAAGGACATTCAGAGACTTGTCCCAGAAGCCACTCCTGCGTTGTGTTGGCTGTGTGCTTAGGGTCGGTGTCTTGTTTGAAGGTAAACCTTCATCCCAGTCTGAAATCCTGAGCGCTCTGGAGCAGGTGTCCATTAAGCATCTCTCTGTACTTTGCTCCGTTTATCTTTGCCTCGATCCTGACTAGTCTTCCAATCACTTCTGCTGAAAAACACCCCCACAGCATGATGCTGTCACCACCATGCTTCACCGTAGGGATGGTGCCAGGTTTCCTCCAGACGTGACACTTTGCATTCAGGCCAAAGATTTCAATCTTGGTTTCATCAGACAAAATAATCTTGTTTCTCATGGTCTGAGAGTCTTTAGGTGCTATTTGGCAAACTCCAAGCGGGCTGTCATTTGCCTTTCACTGAAGAGTGCCTTCAGTCTGGCCACTACCATAAAGGCCTGATTGGTGAAGTGTTGCAGAGATGGTTGTCCTTCTGGAAGCTTCGCCCATCTCCACAGAGGAACTCTAGAGCTCTGTCAGAGTTCCCATCAGGTTCTTGGTCACCTCCCTGACCAAGGCCCTTCTCCAACGATTGCTCAGTTTGGCTAGGATGACAGCACTAGGAAGAGTCTTGATGGTTCCAAAATTCTTTCATTAAAGAATGCTGGAGGCCACTGTCTTCTAGGAGACGTTAAATGCTGCTGAAATGTTTCGGTACCCATCCCCAGATTTGTTCCTCAACACAATCCATTCTCGGACCTCTACGGACAATTCCTTCGACCTCATGTTTTTTTTTTGCTCTGACATGCACAGTCAACTGTGGGACCTTATATAGACAGATGTATGCCTTTCCAAATCATGTCCAATCAACTGAATTTACCATAGGTGGACTCCAATCAAGTTATAGAAACATCTCAAGGATGATACATGGAAACACGATGCACCTGAGTTCAATTTAGAGTCTCACAGCAAAAAGTCTGAAAACACATGTAAATAAGGTATCTGTTTTTTTATTTTAGTATAATAGCAAACATTTCTAAAAAACTGTTTTCATTTTGTCATTATGGGGTATTGTGTCTAGATTGCTAATCCATTTTAGAAGAAGGCTGTAACGTAACCAAATGTGGAAAAAGTCAAGGGATCTGAATACTTTCCGAAGGCAATGTATATCCCATGAGTGGCCCTGCCATAGACTTCGTCTTGGCTTTACATTATACAGTGTAGCGGTATTGTTAGAGCGGGGTAAAGATTACGTTTTTGCTCGGGCGCCAGGCAGGTATTAACCCTGCCGAAAGGAAAAGAGTAGTATAGATAGAGTACAACTACCAGACAGACACACATCAGCAGAATAGACTGCCTAAAGTGTAGGTGGTTTGCCAGATAGTCAGTGGAGAGAAAAGACAAGACACCCCATATAAAACAAACATCACAGCACAGAGGTAACCCAACCAATAATACCTCATTCAATAATGGCAGAGCAATTTAACATCAACTTCATAGAAACCATTGACGAGAAAGAACCCAGTCATCAACATTAGAGGATTTGCAATAATAAATAGTCAATAGTACCACATCAATATAGTTCAAATAAAAATACACAATAAACTCACAAGCCACCTCCCTTTAATAAAATGTCAACCCAAATATGTCTGGCAGGGCTGCAGTGGAGCGATAGAAGGAAGAGAGAGAGGGGGGGTCTTAGCTGTTGACTTCAGGCTTGCAGTTGCACTGTCTGTCCGTCGGATGGTTTGTATGTCAAAGCTTCGCAACTGAGTTGCTACTAATCCATGCAATCAATAACCAGTGCAGTCCCAAAAGATAACAACCACGACCTAGAGCGGAAACAGCAATGATCGAGTTAAACACTTTACAAACTAAGCACGCTGAAAATAAACAAGTCTTCTGTAGCATTGCGCACACACTATCAAACTGCCATGCCAACGGAGAGCTTCCCATACAGAGCCGGAAAAGCTACAGTTGGAAGTCGGAAATGTACATACAACTTAGCCAAATACATTTAAACTCAGTTTTTCACAATTCCTGACATTTAATCCTAGTAAAAATCCCTGTCTTAGGTCAGTTAGGATCACCACTTTATTTTAAGAATGTGAAATGTCAGAATAATAGTAGAGAGAATTATTTCTTTCAGTTTTTATTTCTTTCATCGCATTCCCAGTGGGTCAGAAGTTTACATTCACTCAATTAGTATTTGGTAGCATTGACTTTAAATTGTTTAACTTGGGTCAAACGTTTCGGGTAGCCTTCCACAAGCTTCCCACAATAAGTTGGGTGAATTTTGGCCCATTACTCCTGACAGAGCTCGTGTAGGTGAGTCATGTTTGTAGGCCTCCTTGCTCGCACACGCTTTTTCAGTTCTGCCCAAACATTTTCAATAGGATTGAGGTCAGGACTTTGTGACGACCACTCCAATACATTGACTTTGTTGTCCTTAAACCATTTTGCCACAACATTGGAAGTATGGGTCTTTGTCCATTTGGAAGACCCATTTGCGACCAAACTTTAGCTTCCTGACTGATGTCTTGAGATGTTGCTTCAATATATCCACATAATTTTCATTCCTCATGATGCCATACACCTCCAATTGACTCAAATTATGTCAATTAGCCTATCAGAAGCTTCTAAAGCCATGACATAATTTTCTGGAATTGTCCAAGCTGTTTAAAGGCACAGTCAACTTAGTGTATGTAAACTTCTGACCTACTGGAATTGTGATACAGTGAATTACGTGAAATAATGAAATAGTGAAATAATCTGTCTGTAAACAATTGTTGGAAAAATGACTTGTGCCATGCACAAAGTAGATGTCCTAACCGACTTGCCAAAACTATAGTTTGTTATCAACAAATTTGTGGAGTGGTTGAAAGCGTGCTATGGAGTACATATGCTTTGTTAGAGCTCCTCTCAATTTTGAAATAAATTCATATTTATCTTAATCTCTCACAACGTATAACAACCTTCAAACATTGTCTGGCAGTATGGCACCAAAAAAAGGGGGCCCGAAACAAGATAATTTGAAGGAGATAGACAACGAACCAAATTCAACATCGCCGAACCTACGAGGAGTTAGCTGAAGATGCTAGCTCCCAAGAGTTCCCCACAGAACCTACTCAAAGTGACCTACAATCTGCTATAAAGTCACTAAGCAAGAAGGTGGACACAAGGTTGGCTGTATTGGGACTTTGACTGAAACTGTGAAGGTAAGGGCAGGGTGAAACAGAGAAATTACAACAAAACCCTGGAAGCCCGATTGGAAATGCTCGAGTCGCATTCAAGACACCAGAACATCTGAATATTTGGGATCCAGGAGAACACTGAGAAAGGAAAACCTGCTGAATTGGTCTCGCGATGATAGTGGCATTGCTGGGGAGTGAACACTTCAAAATGGCCATCCTGATCGACCGTGCACACAGATTACAGGCAACGAAACCAGCCAAGGGCACACCACCAAGGCTATTCATCGCACGGCTGCACTATCCCCAGACCAGGGATCTCATCCTCAAGCTGGCTAGTCAAAAGTTCCCCCTTAAATACAACTGAGGCAGGGTGTCTTTCAACCCAGATCTTACTTTGGAGGTGAGGAACCAACGGAAAGAGTATGATGAGTGGCTCAAGAAATGCAGGGCGGCCAACAGGTGACAATCAATGGATCAACACGTACGTTTGACAACCAAAACGAGGCCGATCTGTTCTTGTCAAGCAAGCTCCCTGGCTGAGGATACAGAATGGCTGTGTCGACCGGCTAAATGGCCAAATACAGGCCAGGAATGCGTTTGAATTTCCTGCCTATGTCTTTTCAATCAGAAGATCAGAAATTGGGACTTATACGATGGTGAGATATTTTGGCTTATATAGCATAGTTTAGCCTATCATGTTTTAGAGCCACTCACTTAACGTGAGAGTTAAGTGTTATTTAATATTTGTTTATGTGTGGAGAATCAATAGATGAGGAGTTAGTTCAAGCTGTATATCTAGACACCCTAAGGTTTGTGTGTTAGTCAAGGAGTGCTTTGTTTGGGGAAGTGACTCAGTAATGGGTTCGGGAGGGGGTATGGCGTATGTGTTTCATGTTCACAATTAATACAGGTGGCATGACAAGCTCCCGCACGGCGGGATGTTCTTCTTTTGGGTTTTGTATGACAGCAACAATTTGCTCTAAAATAAGAAATGCCACATATTGACCGAGCACAGAGTAGACCTGGTGGAATAAAGGTAGTCAGCTGGAAGTGTAATGGCTTAGGTCATAATCGTGAAACGAGCTAAGGTTTTTTCCCATCTTAAATCACTGGACGCTGACATAGAGCTTCTTCGAGAAACTCATATTAAACGCTCCGCTCAGGCCAAGCTACGAGTCGGCTGGATCGGTCAGATATACCAGTCTAATTTTGATTGAAAAGCGAGAGGCATAGCAATCCTGATAAGAAAAAACATTAATTTTGTTTAATCATCCTCGATTTCAGATCCTAATGGTCTTATATTATTGTGGCTGGTACACTGAATTCAAAAACCAATAACCTTGGTCAATTTATATGGACCCAACTTTGATGACCCATTATTTTTTCAAAGGGTATTTTAGGCCATACCAAATATCTCAGATTCAAGTGTTATTGTTGGAGGTGACTTTAACTGTATGTTAGATCTCTTTTAGATAAACAGCTATCAAGGTCACTTCAACAATCAAATGCCAGTGTCTGTCTAAATACATTGATGACAAACTTTAACATTGTCGATTATTTGGAGACTGTCGCACCCAACAGATAGGGATTATTCTTTATTTTCATCAGTTCATATTCCACAATTGACTATTTTTTGTTGGACTCCAAACTAATTTAAGCAGCTTCCCTATCAGCCTATTCTAATTACAGACCACTCTCCTCTCACATTGGTGCTGAATCTCTACAATATGTCTACAGGTCGGCGACCGTGGCGCTTAGACGCATACTTGCTGAAATATGAGACTTGTTGTCAGTATTTGAAGGAGAATATTGCCATTTTCCTCGGAGCTAACGGCACGGGTGATGTTGATGAATCCACCCTTTGGGAATCTCTAAAGGCTGTAATCAGAGGTTACGTTATTTATTATACATCAGAGAGGATGAAACGCGCCAATACAAGGCCGAGAGAAATTGACAGAGAGTTAGGGGAACAGGAAAACGTTTTTAGGACAAATTCCTCGAATGCGGTTCCTTGAGAAGATCACAAAGTTGAAATATGAATACAATACCATCTTTTTAAAACGGGTGGGCTCTTTACTTGCGAGAAGGCAACAAAGTTATTTTGAACTGGGTGACACCACATAAATTATTAGCAAGATGGCATAGGCATGTACGGGCATAAAGAGCTACTCACAAAAGAAAAGAAAAGAAGGGTAAATAGTAACAGATCTGCAGGATATTAATAAATGCTTTGCGCAGTTTTACTCAGAGCTACAGTTGAAGTCGGAAGTTTACATACACTTAGGTTGGAGTCATTAAAACTAGTTTTTCAACCACTCCACAAATGTCTTGTGAACAAACTATAGTTTTGGAAAGTCGATTAGCACATCTGCTTTGTGCACGACAAAAGTATTTTTTCCAACAATTGTTTACAGACAGATGATTTCCCTTATAATTCACTGTATCACATTTCCAGTGGGTAAGAAGTTTACAAACACCAAGTTGACTGTGCCTTTAAACAGCTTGGAAAATTCCAGAAAATTATGTAATGGCTTTAGAAGCTTCCGATAGGCTAATTTTTATTTTTATTTTTTTATTTCACCTTTATTTAACCAGGTAGGCTAGTTGAGAACAAGTTCTCATTTGCAACTGCGACCTGGCCAAGATAAAGCATAGCAGTGTGAGCAGACAACACAGAGTTACACATGGAGTAAACAATTAACAAGTCAATAACACAGTAGAAAAAAAGGGGAGTCTATATACAATGTGTGCAAAAGGCATGAGGAGGTAGGCGAATAATTACAATTTTGTAGATTAACACTGGAGTGATAAATGATTGGTGTGCAAAAGAGCAGAAAAGTAAATAAATAAAACTTAGCTCTTAGCTCCCTCAGTAGATGCCTACTGGATAACTTATTTGTATTGCTTTTAATCTTTTTAAATGAATTTATCTTATTAACACTTTGTTCTAGCTAGCTATTTGTGTAGGTAGCTATCAAGTAAACGCAATGATAATAGACCGTCGTGAGACCGGTTAGGTAGGTGAAAATGGGTGGGCTATTTACCAATAGACTATGTACAGCTGCAGCGATCGGTTAGCTGCTCAGATAGCTGATGTTTGAAGTTGGTGAGGGAGATAAAAGTCTCCAGCTTCAGCGATTTTTGCAGTTCGTTCCAGTCACAGGCAGCAGAGTACTGGAACGAAAGGCGGCCAAATGAGGTGTTGGCTTTAGGGATGATCATTGAGATACACCTGCTGGAGCGCGTGCTACGGATGGGTGTTGCCATCGTGACCAGTGAACTGAGATAAGGCGGAGCTTTACCTAGCATGGACTTGTAGATGACCTGGAGCTAGTGGGTCTGGCGACGAATATGTAGCGAGGGCCAGCCGACTAGAGCATACAAGTCGCAGTGGTGGGTGGTATAAGGTGCTTTAGTGACAAAACGGATGGCACTGTGATAGACTGCATCCAGTTTGCTGAGTAGAGTGTTGGAAGCCATTTTGTAGATGACATCGCCGAAGTCGAGGATCGGTAGGATAGCCAGTTTTACTAGGGTAAGCTTGGCGGCGTGAGTGAAGGAGGCTTTGTTGCGGAATAGAAAGCAGACTCTTGATTTGATTTTCGATTGGAGATGTTTGATATGAGTCTGGAAGGAGAGTTTGCAGTCTAGCCAGACACCTAGGTACTTATGTGGCCTCCACATATTCAAGGTCGGAACCATCCAGGGTGGTGATGCTAGTCGGGCATGCGGGTGCAGGCAGCGATCGGTTGAAAAGCATGCATTTGGTTTTACTAGCGTTTAAGAGCAGTTGGAGGCCACGGAAGGAGTGTTGTATGGCATTGAAGCTCGTTTGGAGGTTAGATAGCACAGTGTCCAATGACGGGCCGAAAGTATATAGAATGGTGTCGTCTGCGTAGAGGTGGATCAGGGAATCGCCCGCAGCAAGAGCAACATCATTGATATATACAGAGAAAAGAGTCGGCCCGAGAATTGAACCCTGTGGCACCCCCATAGAGACTGCCAGAGGACCGCACAGCATGCCCTCCGATTTGACACACTGAACTCTTTACATTTTACATTTAAGTCATTTAGCAGACGCTCTTATCCAGAGCGACTTACAAATTGGTGCATACACCTTATGACAACCAGTGGAACAGCCACTTGCATCTAAATCTTGTTGGGGGAGAAGGGGGGTGAGAAGGATTACTTACCCTTACTTACCCTATCCTAGGTATTCCTTGAAGAGGTGGGGTTTCAGGTGTCTCCGGAAGGTGGTGATTGACTCCGCTGTCCTGGCGTCGTGAGGGAGTTTGTTCCACCATTGGGGGCCAGAGCAGCGAACAGTTTTGACTGGGCTGAGCGGGAACTGTACTTCCTCAGTGGTAGGGAGGCGAGCAGGCCAGAGGTGGATGAACGCAGTGCCCTTGTTTGGGTGTAGGGCCTGATCAGAGCCTGGAGGTACTGAGGTGCCGTTCCCCTCACAGCTCCGTGGCGAGCACCATGGTCTTGTAGCGGATGCGAGCTTCAACTGGAAGCCAGTGGAGAGAGCGGAGGAGTGGGGTGACGTGAGAGAACTTGGGAAGGTTGAACACCAGACGGGCTGCGGCGTTCTGGATGAGTTGTAGGGGTTTAATGGCACAGGCAGGGAGCCCAGCCAACAGCGAGTTGCAGTAATCAAGACGGGAGATGACAAGTGCCTGGATTAGGACCTGCGCCGCTTCCTGTGTGAGGCAGGGTCGTACTCTGCGGATGTTGTAGAGCATGAACCTACAGGAACGGAACACCGCCTTGATGTTAGTTGAGAACGTCAGGGTGTTGTCCAGGATCACGCCAAGGTTCTTAGCGCTCTGGGAGGAGGACACAATGGAGTTGTCAACCGTGATGGCGAGATCATGGAACGGGCAGTCCTTCCCCGGGAGGAAGAGGAGCTCCGTCTTGCTGAGGTTCAGCTTGAGGTGGTGATCCGTCATCCACACTGATATGTCTGCCAGACATGCAGAGATGCGATTCGCCACCTGGTCATCAGAAGGGGGAAAGGAGAAGATTAATTGTGTGTCGTCTGCATAGCAATGATAGGAGAGACCATGTGAGGTTATGACAGAGCCAAGTGACTTGGTGTATAGCGAGAATAAGAGAGGGCCTAGAACAGAGCCCTGGGGGACACCAGTGGTGAGAGCGCGTGGTGAGGAGACAGATTCTCGCCACGCCACCTGGTAGGAGCGACCTGTCAGGTAGGACGCAATCAAGCGTGGGCCGCGCCGGAGATGCCCAACTCGGAGAGGGTGGAGAGGAGGATCTGATGGTTCACAGTATCGAAGGCAGCCGATAGGTCTAGAAGGATGAGAGCAGAGGAGAGAGAGTTAGCTTTAGCAGTGCGGAGCGCCTCCGTGATACAGAGAAGAGCAGTCTCAGTTGAATGACTAGTCTTGAAACCTGACTGATTTGGATCAAGAAGGTCATTCTGAGAGAGATAGCGGTAGAGCTGGCCAAGGACGGCACGCTCAAGAGTTTTGGAGAGAAAAGAGAGAAGGGATACTGGTCTGTAGTTGTTGACATCGGAGGGATCGAGTGTAGGTTTTTTCAGAAGGGGTGCAACTCTCGCTCTCTTGAAGACGGGAGGGACGTAGCCAGCGGTCAGGGATGAGTTGATGAGCGAGGTGAGGTAAGGGAGAAGGTCTCCGGAAATGGTCTGGAGAAGAGAGGAGGGGATAGGGTCAAGCGGGCAGGTTGTTGGGCGGCCGGCCGTCACAAGACGCGAGATTTCATCTGGAGAGAGAGGGGAAAGAGGTCAGAGCATAGGGTAGGGCAGTGTGAGCAGAACCAGCGGTGTCGTTTGACTTAGCAAACGAGGATCGGATGTCATCGACCTTCTTTTCAAAATGGTTGACGAAGTCATCTGCAGAGAGGGAGGAGGGAGGGGGAGGATTCAGGAGGGAGGAGAAGGTGGCAAAGAGCTTCCTAGGGTTAGAGGCAGATGCTTGGAATTTAGAATGGTAGAAAGTGGCTTTAGCAGCAGAGACAGAGGAGGAAAATGTAGAGAGGAGGGAGTGAAAGGATGCCAGGTCCGCAGGGAGGCGAGTTTTCCTCCATTTCCGCCGGCTGCCCGGAGCCCTGTTCTGTGAGCTCGCAATGAGTCGTCGCCGAGCCACGGAGCGGGAGGGGAGGACCGAGCCGGCCTGGAGGATAGGGGACATAGGGAGTCAAAGGATGCAGTAAGGGAGGAGAGGAGGGTTGAGGAGGCAGAATCAGGAGATAGGTTGGAGAAAGTTTGAGCAGAGGGAAGAGAAGATAGGATGGAAGAGGAGAGAGTAGCGGGGGAGAGAGCGAAGATTGGGACGGCGCGATACCATCCGAGTAGGGGCAGTGTGGGAAGTGTTGGATGAGAGCGAGAGGGAAAAGGATACAAGGTAGTGGTCGGAGACTTGGAGGGGAGTTGCAATGAGGTTAGTGGAAGAACAGCATCTAGTAAAGATGAGGTCAAGCGTATTGCCTGCCTTGTGAGTAGGGGGAGGGTGAGAGGGTGAGGTCAAAAGAGGAGAGGAGTGGAAAGAAGGAGGCAGAGAGGAATGAGTCAAAGGTAGACGTGGGGAGGTTAAAGTCGCCCAGAACTGTGAGAGGTGAGCCGTCCTCAGGAAAGGAGCTTATCAAGGCATCAAGCTCATTGATGAACTCTCCGAGGGAACCTGGAGGGCGATAAATGATAAGGATGTTAAGCTTGAAAGGGCTGGTAACTGTGACAGCATGGAATTCAAAGGAGGCAATAGACAGATGGGTAAGGGGAGAAAGAGAGAAAGACCACTTGGGAGAGATGAGGATCCCGGTGCCACCACCCCGCTGACCAGAAGCTCTCGGGGTGTGCGAGAACACGTGGGCGGACGAGGAGAGAGCAGTAGGAGTAGCAGTGTTATCTGTGGTGATCCATGTTTCCGTCAGTGCCAAGAAGTCAAGGGACTGGAGGGAGGCATAGGCTGAGATGAACTCTGCCTTGTTGGCCGCAGATTGGCAGTTCCAGAGGCTACCAGAGACCTGGAACTCCACGTGGGTCGTACGCGCTGGGACCACCAGGTTAGGGTGGTCGCGGCACGCGGTGTGGAGCGTTTGTATGGTCTGTGCAGAGAGGAGAGAACAGGGATAGACAGACACATAGTTGACAGGCTACAGAAAAGGCTACGCTAATGCAAGGAAATTGGAATGACAAGCGGACTACACGTCTCGAATGTTCAGAAAGTTAAGCTTACGTAGCAAGAATCTTATTGACTAAAATGATTAAAATGATACAGTACTGCTAAAGTAGGCTAGCTGGCAGTAGCTGCGTTGTTGACACTACACTAATCAAGTCGTTCCGTTGAGTGTAATAATTCTACAGTGCTGCTATTCGGGGCTAGCTGGCTAGCTAGCAGTGTTGTTTACGTTACGTTGAGTTAAAAGAACGACAATAGCTGGCTAGCTAACCTAGGGAATCGGTCTAGACTACACAATTATCTTTGAAACAAAGACGGCTATGCAGCTAGCCACGATCAAACAAATCAAACCGCTGCACTGCAATGAAACGAAAATGTGAAACCACCTGACCGGGTTGTTGAATTCAAAACAGCAGACGTTGGCTAGCTGTTAGCAGTTAGCTGTTGGCTAGCTAGCAGAGTCTCCTACGTTAAGGACGACAAATAGCTGGCTAGCGAACCTCAGTGAATTAAGATAATCACTCCAAGGCTACACACACTAAACTACACAATTATCTTGGAAACAAAGACAGCTATGTAGCTAGTTAACACTGAACTAATCAAGTCGTACAGTTGAGTGAATAGCACTACAGTGATGCTAATCTGTGTGCGTTAGCTAGCTCCTGGGCGAATAGCAGTGAAGGCTACGTTAGGGCGACGAAATACGATAATTATGCAATTATCTCTGATACAAGGACGGCTTTTTGTAGCTAGCTAAGAAGAATTGCTAAGATTAGACAAATCAACCGTTGTACTATAATGAAATGTAATGAAAAAGTTATAAAAGTTATACAACCTGCAGAGCGAAGTGCGAATGCGACCGCTCGCTCCAACCGGAACCGGAACCTGCAACTCTTGTCTGCAAAGTAATTGGTGAACCATGCAAGGCAGTCATCCGAAAAACCGAGGCTACTGAGTCTGCCGATAAGAATATGGTGATTGACAGAGTCGAAAGCCTTGGCAAGGTCGATGAAGATGGCTGCACAGTACTGTCTTTTATCGATGGCATTTATGATATCGTTTAGTACCTTGAGTGTGGCTGAGGTGCACCCATGACCGGCTCGGAAACCAGATTGCACAGCGGAGAAGGTACGGTGGGATTCGAGATGGTCAGTGACCTGTTTGTTGACTTGGCTTTCGAAGACTTAGATAAGCAGGGCAGGATGGATATAGGTCTGTAACAGTTTGGGTCCAGGGTGTCTCCCCCTTTGAAGAGGGGGATGACTGCGGCAGCTTTCCAATCCTTGGGGATTTCAGACGATATGAAAGAGAGGTTGAACAGGCTGGTAATAGGGGTTGCGACAATGATGGCGGATAGTTTCAGAAATAGAGGGTCCAGATTGTCAAGCCCAGCTGATTTGTACGGGTCCAGGTTTTGCAGCTCTTTCGGAACATCTGCTATCTGGATTTGGGTAAAGGAGAACCTGGAGAGGCTTGGGCGAGGAGCTGCGGGGGGCGGAGCTGTTGGCCGAGGTTGGAGTAGCCAGGCGGAAGGCATGGCCAGCCGTTGAGAAATGTTTATTGAAGTTTTCGATAATCATGGATTTATCGGTGGTGACAGTGTTACCTAGCCTCAGTGCAGTGGGCAGCTGGGAGGAGGTGCTCTTGTTCTCCATGGACTTCACAGTGTCCCAGAACTTTTTGGAGTTGGAGCTGCAGGATGCAAACTTCTACTTACTGTATTATTGACTGTATGTTTGTTTTACTTAATGTGTAACTCTGTGCTATTGTATGTGACGAACTGACTTGCTTTATCTTGGCCAGGTCGCAATTGTAAATGAGAACTTGTGCTCAACTTGCTTACCTGGTTAAATAAAGGATAAATAAATAAAATAAATGTAAAAAATACAGGAGGGTGTGGGTGGGCATCTACCTTTGGTGGTGGCTCTGGCTCTGGACGCAGCCCGCCTTCTTTACATTGAGCCCTCTGCCCTTGTAGCACTGACCCTTGGATCCTTGCCGGAGGCTCATTACTGCGGATCATCGCTGGCGACCCCGGGCTGGGGACAGTCTCTGAAGACCACGGGCGGGGGACCGTCGCTGGAGACACCGGTCTGCGGCCCATCGTGGGAGGTTCGGGTCTGTGGCCCGTCGTGGGAGGTTCCAGTCTGTGGTCCGTCGTTGGAGGTTCCGGTCCGTGGTCCGTCGTTGGAGGTTCCGGTCTGTGAACTGTCGCCGAACGCTCTGGACTGGGTACTGTTGCCGGACGCTCTGGACTGGGTACTGTCGCCGGATGCCCTGGACTGGGTACTGTCACCGGAAGCTCTGGACTGGCGAGGCGCACTGTAGGCCTGGTGCGTGGTGCCGGCACTGGTGGTACTGGGCTGGGGACACCCACCTCATGGCAAGTGCAGGGAGGAGGAACAGGGCGTACTGGACTGCCGAGGCGCACTATAGGCCTGGTGCGTGGTGCCGGCAATGGTGGTACCGGGCTGGGGACACACACCTCAGGGCGAGTGCGGGGAGGAGGAACAGGACGTACTGGGCTCTGGAGGCGCACAGGAAGCCTGGTGTGTGGTGTTGGCATTGGTGGTACTGGGCTGGTGACACACACCTCAGGGCGAGTGCAGGGCACTGGCACAGGACGCACTGGCCTGTGCAGACTCACCAGAGACACAATACGCAGAGCCGGCACAGGATATCCTGGTCCAAGGAGGTATACTGGAGACCAGGAGCGCTGAGCCTGCACCCTCGTTCCTGGCTGGATGCCCATTCTAGCCTGGCCAATACGAGGAGCTGGAATAGAGCACACCGGGATAGAATAGCACACCGGGATAGAATAGCACAATGGAGACACCGTGCGCACCACCGCATAACATGGTGCCTGACCAGTAACACACTCCCCACGGTAAGCACGAGGCCTCCTACCTGACTCAGCCAATCTCCTCATGTGCCTCCCCCCCAAAAAATCTTGGGGCTGCCTCTCGGGCTTCCGTGCTAGTCGTGTACCCACATATCGTCGCCGTTCCTCCCGTGCCATCTCCACATGCCTCCATGGTAGGCGATCCTCTCCTGCCAGTATCTCCTCCCACGTCCAGGATCCTTTACCATCCAGTATTTCGTCCCATGTCCATGCTGTCTGCGCCATCATGCGCTGCTCCTCCTTTTCACGCTGCTTGGTCCTATTCTGGTGGGTTATTCTGTCACGTTCGTCGTAACGATGAGACCAAGGCGCATCGTGATTAGAATACATTCTTCTTTTATTAATGAAAAACACGAAGAACACTGAAACAAACTAATCAAAAACAACAAAACGAACGTGACGCTATAAACAACTAGTGCTGACATGCAACTACACAGACAATAACCCACAAAATACCCAAGGAATATGGCTACCTAAATATGGTCCCCAATCAGAGACAACGATAAACAGCTGCCTCTGATTGAGAACCAATCTAGGCAACCAGAGACATAAAAACACCTAGACTAGAACAACCCCATAAACATACAAAAACCCTAGACAGGACAAAAACACACATCACCCTCGTCACACCCTGACCTAACCAAAATAGTAAAGAAAACAAAGAATACTAAGGACAGGGCGTGACAGAAACTCCCCAGACCTCAATCCTATTGAGAATTTGTGGTCAATCCTTAAGACGCAGGTGGACAAACAAAACCACACAAATTCTGACAAACTCAAAGCATTGATTATGCAAGAATGGGCTGCTATCAGTCAGGATGTGGCCCAGAAGTTAATTGAAAGCATGCCAGGGCAGATTGCAGAGGTCTTGAAAAAGAAGGGTCAACATTGCAGATATTTACTCTTTGCATCAACTTCATGTAATTGTCAATAAAACCCTTTGACACTTATGAAATGCTTGTAATTATACTTCAGTATTCCATAGTAACAACTGACAAAAATATCTGAAAACACTGAAGAAGCAAACTTTGTGGAAATTAATGTCATTCTCAAAATGTATGGCCACGACTGTACATGAACTCTCTACCCCCTTTCCTCTGTATGAAGGGTATATAAGCCCAAGAAGGTGATCGGGCATGAAGGGAGTGTGGATTCTCTGTGCCCATGGGGAGAGCCCTGGAACTGGTATAGGGATCGCCTGTAACTACTGTATACCCTTGTTGCCAGAATGGCCTTGGCTGCCAGAGCCCCCTGCGGACTTAGGGCTGGGCCTTGTGATCGTGCACTTTGCCTCCATTGTCCAGCCCGCTCCCAGTGCTGGAGTCTGGCTCACTGCCAGCCAAAACAAAGCCCTAATCCCATCCGCCGGTAAAGTCAGATGCTTCACTGTCTAATCCTGCTGCTTATTAAGCCAGTTGTGTGAACTGCTCACGCTGCACGGCCCCTAGCATTTCTCCACTGGGCCAGAAAAAGCCACCACCGCCACCGCTGTAGGAAAAGAGGGGTGAGTTGCTTTGCTGATGGGCCCTAGACTAGAATGCTCCCATTTGTCAGACTTCGACCTAAAATACAATAACAATAACAATAACAAAGGTAACCTACCATACAATGCTAACCAGAGATTTGCAAAGAAAAGCCTTGCCGCGCTCTCTGAATATTTAAACGGAACATTTCTATCTCTGATCATCTGCACCTGTGTCCAATTATCCCTAAGTAATTGTCTCTGCCAGGTAGTGGGTGATCCTGTAATGGCAGTTTGGACTGATAATGGGGCTTCCTTGGTGTATGATTGGGACTGCTGCAGCTTTCTTTGGGTAGGAGAGGAGCAATGGAGTGAGAGAACAGGAACAGAGGATGGTGGTCTGGAATAAAGTCCTGCTGGATCAGGATCTTCCTCTACTGAGGATCCTATTAGTCACAGGGTTTAATGAGTCTCCACTGATTTGGAATAAAAGAGAGGAAAATTGAGGAGATAGAGGAGAAGAATGGAGGGAATGGAGGATAGGGCTAGGGATGAGGAGGGTAAGACCAGTAGCAGAGGGATGAAAAGATAAAGAGTGATAGGGAAGGACATAGAATGGAAGGAGGGATAATGAGAAGAGTACCAGCTAATCACAGATTTACTAGCTGGAAGTAATGTGCACAAGAAATTCCCTGTCCTTGACACCCTTTGAATGCTGTGCATCGAATCAAAGCACTGGACACGTTCAGAAACATGGATTATGCCAATCCAGGCATTCCCTTCCAACAAGCACATTTCACACCACAAATATTTTCACATGGGGTACAAGCCAAAAGGAGGTAATATCCCCTGCTCTTTCAAGCCTGGCATAGATTATGGGAGATATACAGTGCCTTCGGGAAAGTATTCATACACCTTGACTTTTTCCAAATGTATTAAATGTATTAAATCGTTTTTCCCCCTCATCAATCTACACACAATACCCCATAATGACAAAGTAAAAATATGTTTTTATAATTTTTTTCAAATTTATAAAGCAAAATAAAATCACATTTACATACAGTAAGTATTTAGACCCTCAGTATTAGACCCTTACTCGGTACTTTGTTAAAGGAACTTTGGCAGCGATTACAGCCTCGAGTCTTCTTGGGTATGTATTTGGGGAGCTTCTCTCATTCTCCTCTGCAGATCCTCTCAAGCGCTGTCAGGTTGGATGGGGAGCATTGCTGCACAGGTATTTTCAGGTCTCTCCAGAGATTTTCGATCAGGTTCAAGTCCCGAAGCCACTCCTGCGTTGTCTTGGCTGTGTGCTTAGGGTCGCTGTTCTGTTGGAAGGTGAAGCATCAAGCATCTCTCTTTCCTTTGCTCTGTCCATCTTTGCCTTGATCCTGACTAGCCTCCCAGTCCCAGCCTCTGAAAAACACCCCCACAGCATGATGCTGCCACCACCATGCTTCACCGTAGGGATGGTGCCAGGTTTCCTCCAGATGTGACGCTTGGCATTCTGGCCAAAGAGTTCAATCAGACCAGAGAATCTAGTTTCTTATGGTCTGAGAGTCATTTTGGAAAACTCCAAGTGGGCTTTACTGAGGAGTCTGGCCACTCTACCCATAAAGGCCTGATTGGTGGAGTTCTGCAGAGGAACTCTGGAGCTCTGTCAGAATGACCATCGGGTTCTTGGTCACCTCCCTGACCAAGGCCCTTCTTCCCCGATTGCTCAGTTTGGCCGGACGGTCAGCTCTAGGAAGAGTCTTGGTGGTTCCAAACTTCTTCCATTTAAGAATGATGGAGGCCACTGTGGTCTGGGGGACCTTAAAGGCTGCAGAAATGTTTTGGTACCCTTTCCCAGATCTGTGCCTCGACAGAATCCTGTCTCGGAGCTCTATGGACAATTAATTCGACCTCATGGCTTGGTTTTTGCTCTGACATGCACTGTCAACCGTGGGACCTTATATAGACAGGTATATGCCTTTCCAAATCATGTCCAATGAATTGACTTTACCACAGGTGGACTCCAATCAAGTTGTAGAAACATCTCAAGGATGATCAATGGACACAGGATGTACCTGAGCTCAATTTTGAGTCTCATAGCAAAGGGCCTAAATTCCCATGTAAATAAGATATTTGTATTTTCAATAAATGTCCAAAAATGTCTAAAAACCTGTTTACACTTTGTCATTATGGGGTAATGTGTGTAGATTGCAGAGGATTTTGCTTTATTTAATCAATTTTAGATTAAAGCTGTAACATAATAACATGTGGAAAAAGGGGTGTGAATACTTTCCGAAGGCACTGTACTGGACTGGAGGACAATGGAAGTTAGAAAAATACTACATGTTCATAAACCAACACCAATTCAGCGTTACATATTGAATTACAAATGGCCCCCTACTCCTACCTACCCCCACTCCTGTGGATCTGAAAGGATTGATAAGCAATTGGGTACAATTTCCTCCCAGTCATTTAGCAACTGAAGCAATTATCATATCGGTTGTCTCAATAAAATGTCTCAATAATGTGCAGAGCGTTCGATTTTCCTGCTGGGAGGCCAGGAGACCCCAGCTCCTCTAAAACCATTGACAACTGCATGCAATTTTCAAGGGAATTTTAAATAAATGTTAACTATTTAGTTGTAACATCACCTCTTTTTTCTCCAACCAACGTAGGCCTACCTAGCAAAGTTAGCTAACATGATCCCCTTTTCAACATTGTTTTTAAGAGTGTTTAATCATGATTGCTGCTGACAGCCATGATAGGCTACATTGATTGATTGACCAAGTTAAATTGGTTTGCTAGCTAATAACAGATCACTTCAATATGGCTAGTTAACAAACTAACTTTCAGGGGATAAACTAGATGGTAATATCCAAATATTCTTTGATTTGCTTGCCATCTGTAGTGGGGATGACAGCATTTTTTTAAACAACATCAGCTTTAAAACCATATTTATCTGCTTCTTTTCTCGTTCATGACATGCAATCAGTTATTTGCATAATTTCCTGTTTTGTAACTTTTTTTTGGTTGATTTTAAATAATATTAGTCGGCTTTATTATTATTATCTTTATTATTTTTAAACTGGATTTTTAGCATACATTGAAATTACATCACATTTACATTATATATACTGTACATATATAAAAAAAATAAAAAATCAAAAATCAAAGTCAAAGTCAATAACTTGTAACTTGTTCAACCCCTCCTCGTTTCGTTGGTTCTTCTCCTTTCTAATTTGTTTAAAAACTGTTTAGCTGGGAATCAAGACATTTTCAATTGTCATTTGGCACCGGGTTTTCCATTTGTGCATTCTCTATACATATGATGAGGCGAAAAACGTTTTATAGATATCTTTAAGTGTTCCATTGATTTTCCCATATAGTATGGCATTTGGTTCGATTTCAATAGTGTTTCCAAAATGTTGCGTTTGTTCCCCGATTTCTTTTGTTCTGCTATATTCTAATAATAAGTGTTGAAGTGTTTTAACATAACTCCATTGGACTACTGCTCTCACCGGGAGCCGTCGCAATGAGATTAGCCACGTCGTGTCTATTACATTTTCTGACAAGTGATTTGCCCATGCCAAACTCTTTCCAAAAGCCTAATCTCTGATGAAGCAAGCTAAATGACACACTGTTTGCATAGCTAGCTAGCTATATGCCAAATGGATAGGTTACCCTCACGTATCTCAATATAGTACATGATGTTTACTGATCATGAAAAGCATGAGTTACTTGTCGTATTATTCTGATCATAGAGCTAAATGTAAAATAATCGGAAATGTATAGCTCTGACTATGCTCTTCAAGAGAACCAAATAGTTATAAAAAATTATTTAAAAATCCTTTGAAAACGTCAGGTTAGTTGTCAATGCTTTTAAACAAGCAGGGGGTCTCCCTCAGCCAAATTGAACGCTCTAAACTGTATTGTGACATTTGATTGATAATGACCTTTTGCTTACCTACCCATACTCTCAGATCACCTAGGGGCTAGTGGTTGATCTAGAAATCAGCCACAGCCTTCTTCAAGCCCTGTACTCACCCCTCTGAAGTTGCTCATGGCCTGGAAGTAGACGAGGTAGCTCTTACGGGGGTCCAGCGGGGTGTTCCAGTAGCCATTGTAGGTGTGGTTGTCCCCCACTGTGAAGGGGCTGGCTTCAAGCAGGCTGCTGGGAGGCAGCTCGGCCGTGTAGTAGTGAGGGGTCCCTCTGGCTTGGGCCTCCCCATGGGACATGGGCAGAGGGTAACAGTCCTGAACCCCCAGTTCCCTCTTCACCTTCCTGCCACTCTCCTCCTCTACCACAACCTGGTACGTACTGGGGGACACAGAGCACAAAGAGGTATAAATTATTGTAAGATGTTTCTCATTAAGTTTGATCATATAGGGGCTTTGGCAAATAATATGTATGTGCTGTAAATGTGACATCAAATGTCTATAAATCTTATGTATCAAATCAAATCAAATCTGTGTGTGTCTGTTGTGTTCTCACCTGACGGGTGCTCCCCTGCCCAGGGCGGGGCGAAGCAACACAGTGATCGTGCGCTCTGTTTCACTGAGAGGGGACGGCATGTCTCCATAGTCAAACATAGGAGCTGAGGAGACAGAGCACAGGAGTACAGACAAAGTTATATTATATTGCAATTAGACTGACCTTGTAATTAACAAGATAATATACATAAGCACACACACATACTTATACACATGCTCTTACACACACTTTTTACCAAACACATACTCTCAAACCACAAACTCACACTCAGACACACACGCAGACATACACGCACGCACGCAGACACATCCTTCATCAGTCCCCTTTAAAAGCAGCTGAGCTGTGTCAACCACACATCCTATCTAATGAACATACAGCCTCTTTCCCTATTCTCTCATAAAAGGCCTTGTGAGTCCCGTTCCGACAGAAATGTCCCTCCCGAATTTCCCTATGTTCTGGTTGTCTTGGATACCGAGTGCAATTAAAAGTCATGGAAATGCAGGACAAATAGTAGGAGCTTCTCATTTAAAGGGATTTGGCCGGAGCTGCGTTTCTCCCAGGAGATGCCTCCTTCTGCACGGCGTGTCTATAATATCCCTAGTCAATTAGTGAAGGGGGGAAAAGGCTAACTATTACAGAGGAATCAACAATTATGGTATAAAAAAATTGGGTTTGGAAAATAGCAACTAGCTGAATTAAAGTGAGGCGTGCCTATTTTATTCACATGTAATATAAAAGCTCTCGCATGCTACGAAGAGTCTGAGGTGTTTGATGTCAGTAAGGTGTTGGTCGGTTGGGAGTAGGTCTTGCGAGGGTTTGTTGGGGTAAGCTCAATGGAGATAAAGTAAGAATTAGCTTGCGGTTTGTGTACAGTTCATTGTGTGTTCTGTGGTAGTTCACTCTGGAAGACTGTAGACTAGCTGGCAGGCTCTGTAGCTGTCTTAGTAGGGGTGCACGTACATTATGTGGAGTTCGTTATAGGCGCTATAAGCTAGTTGTCAGTGTAGCAATGAGAGATGCTCAGTACATGTGAATGTTCTGCTCTTCTGAGGGGGAGGATGATACATAAGGGCTTTTGGACTCTCTCTCTGGCCTAGTACAAGCAGGTCCCTGTCTGACGTACAGCCGCCAAGGAGTGATTAAGCAGTACATCTATAATTAAAGAACTCTCAGTACTCTCCTTTGCATGAAAACACACTCATACACCCCCACACAGAGAGAGAGAGAGAGAGAGAGAGAGAGAGAGAGAGAGAGAGAGAGAGAGAGAGAGAGAGAGAGAGAGAGAGAGAGAGAGAGAGAGAGAGAGAGAGAGAGAGAGAGAGAGAGAGAGAGAGAGAGAGAGAGAGAGAGAGAGAGAGAGAGAGAGAGATGCATTGAGGTTTCCTCTGAGGTGTTTTTATTCCTGCCTTTTTACACAGGGGAACATACGTCATTAAAAGTGAATAGAACACCAGGGATGGATTTCGTTCTTCAGTGATAAGCTCAGTCTGTCTCTCTCAGCTCAGCTGGGAGATGCTATATGGTCCCATGAAGATAGCACTGCATCTATCCTTACACATAACAATCGTTGTGTCCCCTCTGCTCTTTGTTGTGTGTGATGAAAGGGTGCCACTCCTTTTGAGAGGATGCTAGTCGTAGAACAGCCTCCACTCTTCTGGGAAAACTTTCCACTAGATTTTCGAACATTTCTGCGGGGACTTCCATTCAGCCATGCGCATCAGTGAGGTCGGATACTGATGTTGGGTGATTAGGCCTGGCTGGCAGTCGGCATTCCAATTCTTCCCAAAGGTGTTTGATGGGGTTGAGGTCAGGGCTCTATGCAGGCCAGTAAAGTTCTTCCACACCAATCTTGACAAACCATTTCTGTATGGACCTCACGGTGTGCACGGGGGCATTGTCATGCTGAAACAGGAAAGGGCCTTCCCCAAACTGTTGCCACAAAGTTGAAAGCACGGATGCACAGAATCGTCTGGAATGTCATTGTACAGTATGCTGTAGCGTTACAATTTCCCTTCACTGGAACTAAGGGGCCTAGACAGAACCATGAAAAACAGCCACAGACCATTATTCCTCCTCCACCAAACTTTACAGGTGGTAATATGCATTCGGGCAGGTAGCGGTCTCCTGGCATCTGCCAAGCCCTGATTCGTCCGTCGGAATGCAAGCAGCTAATGGGGATCCATAATAAATACAAATACAAATGGTGAAGTGTGATTCGATCACTCCAGAGTACGCGTTCCCACTGCTCCAGTGCCCAATAGCAGCATGCTTTACACTACTCCAGCCTATGCTTGGCATTGCGATCTTTGGCTCGTGTGCGGCTGCTCGACCATGGAAAGCTCCTGACGAACAGTTATTGTGCTGATGTTGCTTCCAGAGGTAGTTTTGAACTCAGTAGTGAGTGTTGCAACCAAGGACAGATGATTTTTACGCGCTTCACGCTTCAGCTCTCGGCGATGCCATTCGGTGAGCTTCTGTGGCCTACCACTTCCCGGTTGAGCCATTGTTGCTCCCATACATTTCCACTTCACAATAACAGCACTTACAGTTGACGGGGGAAGTTCTAGCAGGGAAGACATTTGATGAACTGACTCGTTGGAAAGTTGGCATCCAATGACGGTGCCACGTTGAAAGTCACTGAGTTCTTCAGTAAGGCCATTCCACTGCCAATGGTTGTCTATGGCTCTGTGCTCAATATTATATACCAGTCACCAACAGGTTGTGGCTGAAATAGCTAAACCCACAAATTTGAAAGGATGTCCACATACCTTTGCATATTGTGTATTTACAAACTCCTGTTATCTCTTTCAGACAATTGATGTTCAACTGATCCATGCTAGGTGCAAAGGTTGACATGGCACACGTGGAATCGCACTCTACACACACGTACACATAGATTTTGTATCGTAGATACAGTGCATTCGGAAAGTATTCAGACCCCTTGACTTTTTCCACATTTTGTTACATTACAGCCTTATTCAGAAATGGATTCAATTGTTTTTTCCTCTCATTAATCTGCACACAATACCCCATAATAAAAAGCAAAAACAAGGTTTATTCAGTTTATATAAATATTCAGTTTGCAAATGTATAAATAAAAAATAATCAAGTGTTACAATGTACATAAATATTCAGACCCTTTACTCAGTACTTTGTTGGAGATCCTTTGGCAGCAATTCCATCCTTGAGTCTTCTTGAGTAGGATGCTATTCTAAGCTTGGCACACCTGTATTTGGGGAGTTTCTCCCATTCTTCTCTGCAGATCCTCTCAAGCTCTGTCAGATTGGATGGGGAGAGTCGCTGCACTGCTACTTTCAGGTCTGTGACTATAATCGAAAAGCATTCTCTTGAAGGATAATGTGGTCGGAATTTGATTGTAAGGAATTCTAGGTCAGGTGAACAAAAGGACTTAAGTTCCTGTATGTCGTTATGATTACACCATGAGGCGTTAAATAATCATAAGGCATACACCCCCGCCCGTCTTCTTACCAGAGAGATGTTTGTTTCTGTCGGCGCGATGCACGAAGAAACTAAGTGGCTGTACCGACTCTGACAACATGAGCCATGTTTCTGTGAAACAGAGAATTTTAAAATCTCTGATGTCTCTCTGGAAGGCAACTCGTGCCCTAATTTCATCCACCTTGTTATATAGAGATTGGACTTTGGCGAGTAATTTGCTCGGGAGCAGTGGATGGTGTGCTCGCCTTCCGAGTCTGACCCGTAGGCCGCTCCATCTGGCTCTCCTGTGGCGACCGCGTGGTTTTGGGTCGGCCTCTGGGATAAGATCCCATGTCCAGGGTGGAGGTCTGAACAAAGGATCCGCTTCATGAAAGACGTATTCCTGGTCGTGATGTTGGTAAGTTGTCATCGCTTTTATATCCAATAGTTCTTCCCGGCTTAATGTAATAACACTTGAGATTTCCTCGGTTAACAATGGAAGAAATAATACATAAAATAATACATAGAAAAACAAATAACGGCATAGTTTCCTAAGGCCCTGAAGCGAGGCGACAATCTCTGTCGGCGACATCTTCAGATCCGCACAGAAACTTAAACAGGAAACGCCCGTGCTCAGGTCTGTCCAACTCTAAGCTTGACCAATCGGATTCCACGCTTCAGGATTGCTTCGATCACGTGGACTGGGATATGTTCTGGATAGCTTCAAACAACAGAGCGGCAGGGTAGCCTAGTGGTTAGAGCGGTGGACTAGTAACCGGAAGGTTGCAAGTTCAAACCCCCGAGCTGACAAGGTGTCGTTCTGCCATGTTGTTAAACCACTGTTCCTAGGCCGTCATTGAAAATAAGAATTTGTTCTTAACTGACTTGCCTAGTTAAATAAAGGTAAATAAAAAATGTAATCGTGGATCTCAGGAAACAACAGAGGGAGCACCCCCCCATCCACATTGAAGGGACAGTAGTGGAGAAGGTGGAAAGTTTTTAGTTCCTCACAAACTTTTACAGATGAACAAGCGAGAGCATCCTGTCGGGCTGTATCACCGCCTGGTACGGCAACCGCACCGCCCTCAACCACAAGGCTCTTCAGTTGTTAGTGCGGTCTGCACAACGCATTACTGGGGGCAAACTACCTGCCCTCCAGGACACCTACAGCACCCGATGTCACAGGAAGGCGAACAAGATCATCAAGGACAACAACCACCCAAGCCACTGCCTGTTCACTCCGCTGTCATCCAGAAGGCGAGGTCAGTCCAGGTGCATCAAAGCTGGGACCGAGACAGCTTCTATCTCAAGGCCATCAGACTGTTAAACAGCCATCACTAACATAGAGAGGCTGCTGTCAACATACAGACTCAAATCTCTGCCCACTTAAATAAATTGACTTAATAAAGGTATCACTAGTCACCTTAAATAACACCACTTTAATGATGTTTACATATCCTACATTACTCATCTCATATGTATATACTGTTCTCTACCATCTACTACAACTTGCCTATGCAGCACGGCCATCACTCAT
Organism: Oncorhynchus keta; assembly: GCF_023373465.1. Classification (NCBI taxonomy): domain Eukaryota; kingdom Metazoa; phylum Chordata; class Actinopteri; order Salmoniformes; family Salmonidae; genus Oncorhynchus; species Oncorhynchus keta. The sequence continues at coordinate 51,325,340 of NC_068454.1, forward strand.
CTATATATTTATATGTATTTATTCATCCCTTACATTTGTGTGTATAAGATAGTTGTTGTGAATTTGTTAGATTACTTACTGCATTGGCGGAACTAGAAGCACAAGCATTTCGCTACACTCGCATTAACATCTGCTAACCATGTGTATGTGACCAATACAATTTGATTTGACCAGAGAATCCTTTAGGTGCCCTTTGGCAAACTCCAAGCGGGCTGTCATGTGCCTTTTACTGAGGAGTGCCTTCAGTCTGGCCACTCTACCCATAAAGGCCTGATTGGTGGAGTGCTGAAGAGATGGTTTCCTTTTGGAAGGTTTTCCCATCTCCACAGAGGAACTCTGGAGCTCTATCAGAGTAACCATCGGGTTCTTGGTCACCTCCCTGACCAAGGCCTTCTCCCCCGATTGCTCAGTTTGGCCGGCTGGCCAGCTCTAGGAAGAGTCTGGGTGGTTCCAAATTTCTTCCATTTTAGAATGATGGAGGCCACTGTGTTCTTGGGGACCTTCAATGCTGCAGAAATGTTTTGGTACCCTTCCCCAGATCTATGCCTTGACACAATCCTGTCTCGGAGCTCTATGGACAATTCCTTCGACCTCATGGCTTGGTTTTTGCTCTGACATGCACTGTCCACTGTGGGACCTTATATAGACAGGTGTGTGCCTTTCCAAATCATGTGCAATCAATTGAATTTACCACAGGTGGATTCCAATCAAGTTGTAGAAACATCTCAAGAATGATCAGTGGAAGGAGGATGCATCTGAGCAAATGTTTTTGTCTCATAGCATAAGATCTGCACACTGATGTAAGGTATGTCTGTTCTTTTTATTTTTAATACGTTTGCAAACATTTTTAAAAACCTGTTTTTGCTTTGTCATCATGGGTTATTGTGTGTAGATTGATAAGGAAAAATGCATTTTAGAATGAGGCTGAAACGTAGCAAAATGTGGAAAATGGGAAGGGGTCTGAATACTTTCCCGAATCTACTGTAACTGCCTTAATGTTGCTTGACCCCAGGAAGAGCCTAGGCAGCAGCTAATGGGGATCCTCAATAAATACAAATGTATAGACACATATTCAAGCATGAACACACACACCTGTAGGTGTGCACACACACACACCAACACTCACCTGAAATGTTGGTGGTGATCTCAGTTAGGGCGGTCTGCCCGAAGCCCTTGGTTGTGCGGGCGCGGACAGAAATCAGATATGTGGTGCCAGGGTGAAGGTTGGAGAACATGTGATAGGTTTCGTTCCTCAACTTCGACACTGTTCTCCTAGGTCCTGGCACGTTGATGCCCGGGTCAGACGACTCAATGCTCTGATAGCTGATCTGTGGACAGATTTAAAAAATAATGATTCATACAGCAATTATTTCTGAGACCATTTACTTGTGGAGCAACTATCCTTTAACTTTTGTACAATTGACTTTCTCTGAGGATTCACATCTGACTTTTAAAATTGTGCTGCTGCTCTAAGTCAATGTACTGATTGGTAAAAAAAATTGCAAATCAAAATCTAATCAAATTGTATTCATTACTTGCTTCGTAAACAAGAAGTGTGTACAATGCAGAGAGTAAGAAAATAGAGAAATAATAGAAAAGTAAAACATGTAATAACAAAAGTAATAACAGATACACAATGAGTAACAATAACTTGGCTATATAAAAGGGGTACCAGTACCAAGTCGACGTGCAGGGGTACAAGGTAATTGAGGTAGACATGTACATATAACTAGAAATAAAGTGACAGTAACAGCAGCATATGTGATGCAGTCCAGTGTAATGCTGTTATTTTGTCATGAAATTGGAATCATTATCAAAACGTTATTGTTTTGTGTGTTTACAGATTTCACAACCTGCAGGTTGCACAAGAACAAGATGCTAATGATTTTGTTTGGCTTGCTAATCCATTCGTAATGGCCTGAAGGACATTCATGCTAATGTGGAAATGTGTTCTGTGTGAAATATTGATGTTGTTGGAAGCAACTTGTTTTCCCACCCAGTCAAACTGCCTTTTGGGATTCCACCCATGTGGCATCAGAGAGTAATGTAAAAACTGGGAATGTTAAATAACACAGACGCCTTACTTCCCACTGACTTGACCAAACTATTGATGATGCAGATTATTTTAAAAGCACTACAATAACCCATGTGGGCGTGGTAGCTGTGAAGACAGCCAATGACTGTACAAGGTACACACAGAGACCTATGTGTTCCTCATAACAAAAGCCAATACAAAAGCCGATAATAGCCTTCAAAAAGAGCAAAGAGGACCAAGAAGGGGCTTGTGAGGCTGGAGTCGTGGCGGTCGATGGGCTCAGGGAGACAGGTCAAAGCTTTAATGGGAGAGAAATTAAGAGGATTTCTTCTGTGGCTCCGTCTAAAGCTCTCTTTGTCAGCTCAGAGAGATCAGGACGCTACAGAGAGAAAATCCATCCCTGCCTCCACTTTATATGTCAAACCACAACCCTCATTTAATAATATCCTCCTTGAGATGACATTGAAAGAGAGACGGCTGGGTGAAGGCTTGAGGCTGGTATAGGTAATACTGTACTGAGCACCTACCATAGGTGAAGACAGAAGGGTGAAAGCGAGACTAACATTACAAATGGTCTGTTTTCATCGGAGACCTACTCCAAAATTAGCATGAATAAATTAGTGCTAATAAATTAGGGTGAAAAATGTGATGATGCATGGCAGTGCTATATGCTGATACATATTTTTCTTAACTTCTAGCTCTAGATGTACTATTAGATGCGTGGAGAGAAACAGAGAGCGCTGTTGTTTAGAGGAAGATGATTGGAGGGCATCAAGCAGAGTGGGAAGCATCCTTACCTCGTATTGGATGATGAGACCATTGGGTTCCACTGGCTCCTCCCACTTGAGGAAAATCATGTCCTCCAGGGGGGTGAAGGTCAGCGATTCAGGGGCGATGCCACCGGGTACTATTGGAAATAAGCAACAGGTCAGGAAATAGAAGCGGTAATATCATAGCAAGCATCTCATAATGTCAATATCATATTAAGTGGTCAATGTCACTGAGTCTCTCTTACAATGTTAGCTTCAGAACTGAGAATTCTGCACCATGTAGGACATACAGTTGTGTTGTGTTAACCATAGTGTATATAGTCAGGGGCAGCCAGAGCGTGTACAAGCAAAGAGAATAGGAGATGATTGACGGATATAAAACCACTGAAGTAGAGTAATCACTATAGTAAATAACAAGTACTTACAGTCAATTCAGATGGATCAGATTCATAATATCATCATGATGGCGAGGTTCATATTACGTGATAAAGATATTACTTTGAGCACCGAGTCTGACAGTGACATTATATAATTACTGTACAACAGTGGACAAAGCATTTCTATCGTACCATGAGTCTTAGGCCTTCAAAATAACTCAGTGGAATAGTGGTGATTAAATGCATCCTCAGCTGATGGCAAGTGATGACCTTCGGATAAATGATGAATGCTGTTAAAGCTCTGTCTGGCCTGGACACCAGGGGGAAGCCTGGCCTAGACACATCCCTATAAAAACAATGCTAACTGTTTTGATAGTATCCTCTGTGCTCTGTGGTTTTCTCCAGACCACAATCCCCATTAGTCTGTGTGTGTAGAGTGCAGGGTGGAGGGGTAGTTGGGGCTAAAGCAACAACCATTCAGCGCTGTGAGGAAACAGCTGAGTCTGGTGTTATTTTGGTAGTGACAAAGTTTGGAAAGAGAGTTCCTGATTAAAAGCTTTTGAAGGGTGTGTTTATAATTGACAGGTATCTCTTTTTTTCTCTTTCTCTCTCCCCCGCTTTTTCTCTCATTCTCGTTCGCTCTCTCAAACACTTTTTTTTCTCCCTTTGGTGTGAGAACAGTGCGTTTGTTTAGTTTCTTTTTAATGGAAAAATGTATTTTATTTATTTATTTTTTATTTACCTTTATTTAACTAGGCAAGTCAGTTAAGAACAATTTCTTATTTTCAATGACGGCCTAGGAACAGTGGGTTAACTGCCTGTTCAGGGGCAAAACGACAGATTTGTACCTTGTCAGCTCGGGGATTTGAACTTGCCACCTTTCGGTTACTAGTCCAACACTCTAACCACTAGGCTACGCTGCCATCCTTCAGCCAGGCATCTGCGATGCACAGAGGCAGCTGTTGGCTGCCTTGGCAAAAAATGAATATATTGGGAGATATGGGGGGAAATCCGTTCTTTCTGGTTTACTAGTGGGCCTCAGATATGATTATTAATATTTAATTTTCATTTGAGAAAGGAGACGGATCCTTCGGTATACTGCAGCCTCTTTGAGATGGACACAACGCTTGTATTCAAGTCTACTCAGACACAACCATATGGGAAAGGAGACGGACAATAATAGTTATGAATCCCTTCAATCAAACTGTAGCTACTTGTAACATCTGCTTCCAACTCACACCCTCAAACACGTAGATCCCCTGAACACAGCTCACTTTCCAGATCCCAAATCACCTGGATTCTAATCACCTTCTAATCACACACCTGTATGTCATTATCACACACTATTTAGTTCAGTTCTTTGCACTCCATCACTGTGATGTAAAGGTTGTTTTGTGACACACATCTTTCAGAGCTCTGGGTTTCCCGTGATTTACTCCTCCCGTGTATGATAGTTTTGGCCTGCCTCACTAACAACACCTTTTGCTTATTCCCTGCCTGTACTTTAGCCTATCGGATTTCCTGTTATCTACCTATTGTCTGATCTCCCGGACTACGTTACAAGCCTTTTCCCTGCCTGTACTGTTGCCCTTTTGGACCCCCTGTGTATGACCTTCTGCCTGCCCCTGGACCCAGCTACCTGCCTCCTGTGTATGACCTTCAGCCTGCCCCTGGACCCAGCTACCTGCTTCCTCCTGTGGTCCTTTGCAATAAACACCTGCTGCGTCCTGAGCTTGAAACCAGCTCTCTGTCTCCCCTCATGTTCTTTACACTACTGATGTTGACTGACCCAGTGTTATCAATCCCAACTGTATAGATAGCTAGATTTTTTTGCCCATTTGAACAGCACTATTTTTGTTAATTTGTTAATACCCTCCTGAGAAAAGTTTTGGATGACTCCCTAGGTACTTTGAGTTATTTTGGTCTCACAGAAGTTTCACCACTACCTAAACAGACAGACACCAATGTGATCCATGAACAGTCTGTCACTAAAACATTCAAGTGTTTCTTACAGATCTCTGGGAAGCAGGGATTGAGAAGGTAGACAGCCATGTGAAGAGGTTGGATGGCAGCCAACAGACCTTGCCAGGCTATCAGGTACTTCTAAAAGCACTGATATAATGTACCAGCAGTGTTCAGCAGACTCCACACATTTTTGTGAATAGTAACCAACAACCTGACAAGACTGGAGTATTGCACCACTGAAAAATATTATTTTCGCATTAGGGCACTCTAACACAAGATGGTTCCTATCGTTCTACTTTATATGAATATGTGCCCTGTATGTATCAGTTCCTTTTTATGTCTCAAACATTGTCCCATGTTATTACGGTTTCTATGAATATGTACCCTGTATGAGCTCCTACGTACAGTATAAGTCTCCAACATTCTCTCATCACTTACTGTCCTCTTCAGTCTGAAAGGTGACCTCCCGACCCTCCTTCTTGCCCTCAGGGTTGGCAAGCGCCAGACGGACCCGGATGGAATGGTAGGCCGGCAGGTCGCGCAGGGTGAAGCGTGAGGCATTGTGCTCCACCGCCAGGCACTCGCGTACAGTAGTGTTGTGACCGCCGCCGCCCCCTGCGGTGGCATAGCGGTAGCACAGGGACACAGAGTAGGTGTGGCAGCGGGTCAAGTTGTAGGCCAGCGTCTCCCACTGCAGGGTCAGCTGCCTGGACTGGATCTCTGAGGCTGTGAGACCTCGCAAGGCCCGTGTTGGTTCTAACGGAGGGAAGGTGGGAGGAAGGGAGGGAAAAGAAGAGAGAGAGAAGGCAATGTTATCAACTAGGTCCAGGTCTTTTTTTGAAAAACACATTTTTATCTCAATAGACTAACCTGGTTAAATAAAGCTGAAATAAAAACTGTTTAAACACAGTGTAAATGACGAAATCTTTAAGTTTTAATGAAATCCTTTAGTAATAGCCCTGATGTTCCCATGTGTGACAAGTTCTGACAACGTTCTCTCGGTCACGCCGATGTGTTGGAAGCTGTTCATCCAAGCTAGGTGGCGCTACCATGTCCCATCATTGAGGTCAACAGTTTTCCTACCAGGCACACTCACGTCCCCCGCCAGCCATGCACGGACTAGTGCCAATTACGCTAATTAATGGGACAGGCTGCGGGTCTCTGTCACACCCCCGCCAGTCCTGCCTACGTGTCAACTAGAAAATTGAGTGTCCGCTATAGTTCCATGCCCAGAGGCCAAATTCAGAACCATAAATAAGAGCGCTGTCCAAGGGCATTCAATTCCGCCAGTATATTTTTATTGCTGGGTCATTTTGACAGGCTGCTTGTTTTCAGCAGTCACCCAGTTACTTCTGGTCACTGCTGGGTTTGGAGTCAACCCTGTTTCCTTTGACTCAAGCAGAGAGAACTACAGCCTTGTCTTTCTACTCCTCCCTCGGCATAGACAGATAGAGGGATACAGAGACACTGAGAAGCCTCTGTGCCTTCAAGCACAAGCCAGTCAGTGTTGCAGTAAGTGATACAGGCTACAGGGGTGAGCCAAGGACAATCTCAGGCAACACATTACCAATGGAGGCATTTGTCACATCCCATTATTAACACAATCAATGCCTTTTTGTCAAACAATATTCCACATAATGTATTGTATTGCTTTGTTCTTTTAATAGGGATTTGGGACTAATGGCAGAGGAGAGTGAGAGTGACAGAGGAGATATGGAGCGGAGAAGCAGTGAGAAGAGTAAGGTTATATCAGCCAAAGTCTTCATTCCTGCACTGACTATAACACTCAAAGGGATTCTTCTCTCACTGCAGTTATTTGTGCTGAGGACTAAAAACAATGGAGCTAATGCATCGATGAGCGAGGGAAAGCTTAAAGGAAGAATGGGAGTAATTAAGGGAGATGGATTTAAAAGGTGATCTCTTTGAATATGCAAGGAAATATACGAGCACAAACAGGCACATGCACACACACACACTCTAATGCACCACTCAAAAGGCTCTTCTATTTATCTCTTCATCCCTTTCTATTCATTATCTTTTTCACTGAAGCAGAATTTCATGACACTGGCAATCTATAATTAAGCCCCTCCACAGTCACCTGTTTACTTTCCAAATTTGTTTTCTGGCATTGCGGTCTAGAAGGAAACATGACCACTGCTTTGTTCTGAACATCAGTTTGTGACAGCAGATACATATGTGGGCTGGGTAATAAAGTAGTGGTACCTTAGACGTGGCAGGAAATGTTAAAACAATTGTTCAATTTGATTGAGGATTGTCTTTATGGTGTAATGGATAGTCTGCACAGTCTCAAAGCTAAATAAAGAATGTGTGCAGCACACACTCCCTGTCAGCCTTCAGAGAGGGGTTGCAGGATCCCCAACATGGCCCAGAGCCCAGAGTGGCATGCTTGTTCCTCACAGTATAGAAGTGAGAGGAAAGGAAGAGCTTCTGGTTTATTACCCCCACTAATACTGATTCATGGGATTACCTGTGGACAGGGTTGTCCTTGGCCTGGGTTGGTGCGGAGCTGTGGAGGGAGTCTGTTGAGACTTAACCACAGGGGAGATGGGAGATGAAGGAGGCCTGCCATGATGGACGAGGAAGACGAGCCATGAAAGGGATGAGCACACTGTAATGTTCCTAATTTTAGTCAGGCACCGGTATGAAGCCCCTCGCTCGGCAGAGAGGTCTGGTGGCAGGGGGCTCTCCAGAAGGCTCAGTGACCCAGAAGCAGGTGGAAGCCTATTAAATAGGTTTGGAAATAACTTGTCTCCTCTGTGATTTACTTGAGGGGCTTTGAGCTACGATAATGCAGCCCTGCTGATAATCACAGTGATGGCTCATCAAGCACACCTGGCTGGCCATCAGAGTCGGGCGGAGACCATGTTCACGTTCACGGCCATTAGTTTTACAGCACTCACAGGAGGACGCCCGGGCTTCACTATATAGGTCAGCGCAAGCCAGGAAGAGTGGCGTTGTTCCCACGGAACAGCAGAACATACCCAGTCCATGGCAACACTGTTTTTTGGAGAATAAAGTAACTTTAGTCATAAGAACACCAAGAGGATCCAAGCCTCCCATCTGTTCACTCTGGTAACTAGCACACTCCCAGAGATCCCTACTGTAACAAGACTTAAGACTCATGCTTAGACCTAAGCAGCCCAACAAATTTGAGGAGGATCATAATGCAATGATGAAGTTTGGGGTCAGTGTGGGTTCTGGACCAGATGGTCTGGGGGTTGGGTCAGTGGAACTCAAGGGTGTCCAGGTGGTGATTAGAGACTCCTGGAGGGTGAACAGGGTGATGGAGAGGAGTATCTGAAGGTGTGTGAATCAGGATCAGGCCACCAACAGAACAATAAAGTAGACACAACAACCTAACCCTTATGTTGTGAAAACAACAGCTGGGGAAATTAAAGGGCAAGAAGTCAGGCTTTGATATCTGAGACAGTTATTTGGAGTCACCATTGGTATGAAAATTATCTGGAGGAAAAAAACATGACAGACAGGATAAAACGATGCCACTAAAATAAATTTACATTAGAACAGTGTGTGCATCCTCTCTCACTTCACAACTATAACATTCCCTCTCCTCTTTCCATGTCTATCTCTTTAAATATAATAATTTTTCCCTTGTGTATCCTTTCTCTACTTCCTCTCATTTTCCCCCTGTGTTTTTGAGTGAGAGCTGGCTCTGGGCTCTCTATTTTACTGATGAATGGCTGGTGTCTGCGGCTATTGGGAAAAGGGAGTGTGCTTAATGTGTCATCAGACAGGACATGGAGGCTGTGGTTGGTGGAACAGGGAGGGGGGGTGAGAGATGGTTTGTGGTGGGAAGAGATCGCTGGGCATATTAAAGACTGATGACTGTAGGAGACATGGGACAAATGCCCACAGGAAATAGACATGAATTTTGTGGTTGAGTGTGTGTGTGCTAGTTGTTTTCTTCCAGCAATCTTTTTTTTTTTTTTTTACAAAGACCACCTCTCAATCTCACAGAAGGGTTTCAGTCTGGAATACAATTTGGCCACATTATCACCACAGTCGATGGTCTGCTATTCCACTTTTCAAATTCAATAATATAATGAAGCAATTACTCTGAGATTAAATCAAGTCTGAGCATCTAGCTGTTGGGCATCTGTACTTTGAATAGTCTGAGGAAATATCCTCTCTAAAATGACCAAAAATATGAGCGTTTCTGAGGTTTCGTAGGTAAATTCCACAGACGAAGCAAACTGCTTGTAGAATGATACACTTCCCTCTATTTATCAAGACTAGAAACATATCAGTCAGACCAAGAAAACTAGAATGATCTTACAATAAAATGTGCAAATCAATTAAAAAAATTATGGCAAGACTTAATCAAGGATTTGCAAGTGGTTAATAACATGTATTACCAAAATATTCTGTGTTACCAAACACTGACAACTATGAGAATGTCACATACTGTACAATAATATCTAGACCTTGCCACACCCCCCAGACCCTCACCTGCACACTTAGTCCTGCTGATGAGGGGTGGTCCGGGTGGTCCGGTGCCGCCCTCTCCGGGCCGGGTCAGCAACACACTTATGTGATACTCCGTGTCTGGGTCCAGATGCCACAGCTTGTAGGTGACCATGTTGACCCCATGGACCTCGGACCAAGGTGATTGGCTGGCCCGGTACTCAATCTCCTTCCTGATGATAGGGCCATCTCCCAGGATGGAGTTCGTGTTGAGCTGGATGATCAGATATGTGGAGCCCGCTCGTAGCAGCTGTGGGGGCGCAATAGGGGAGGGTGGAACTGTGGGAAGAAGACAGGGTAGGAGGCTGTGAGGTTATTGAAATGTTATTTTTGCTTCTATACACTGTAGCTGTATCTATGTGACATTTGAGGACTATCTTGGTCAGAAGCGGTTGAACTGCATTCCACTGTCCTTCAAAATACTATGTACTATTGCAAATCAGTCTTATTACAACATGCTTATCAGCTTTTCATACTTTTACTCCATCTACAACCTTCAGGTTTGTTTGAGCCCCCCACCTTTTTTTTGCAGATCAAGGGTTCAAATAGCAGATTGGACACACCTATTAATAGTGCATTAACGAGCCATACATGAACATAGCAGATAACCGCGAGTGAAAAAAAAAGCTGTGCATATGGTCTGAGGAATATGTATGATCTCAGAATACAAGCTCTCTTAATTGAGCGATGTGTGCCTCCCGCTGGCACCATAATTCATGCAAGAGCTTCACAGAGGAAGTCACCATGATGAAAGAAGAGAACTCAACATCATTCCGAGGACAAGTTGCCAAAGCAGGATTCATTTCAGAGGCCACCGTCCGAATGTCACTGACAGCAGACTCTCGGAGCCACTGAGCAATTACACAGAAATGTGACTGTGTGAGGGGAAGAAGGGAATGCAGAAAAATGAGGACTAAGAGCGATAGAAAGATCAGAGTTAGATCTGTGGCTGTGACTAATCCCTGATTCCTGCAGAGGTGCCGGTGTCTGTTATGACTGTCCTCTCAGAGGGCTCTCGTCTCTATTCCTGCCTCATCGTATGGACACTTGTATGGAGCACGTGCAAACTGCAGGCAATCATGCAAGCCTCACAAGCCTCTGGAAGCACAGGGAGACAGGCACAGGGAGACACTGTATATTGATGTAAATTCACCTCATCTCACATAAACAAAACTCCCTTACTGTACTTTCCCAAGGATTCTTCTATAACTGGCATTATTCATTACTGTTGCATTTCTGTTTTCAGCACCATTTTGTGTTTAGGAACACAAACCCAGCTGACTGTATCAGCTGGAGGTTTGATAACATAGCTTTTTATTTACTTATGCATTTGCTCAATGATTATTCTTTTTCCGAGATCCCTGAAAATGAGTTTATCGAAACATGACAACTGATATGATACATCTTAGCCAAAAACACCTCAGGGGTGAAACTCCGCAAAATGTGTTCTACATTGCAGGGACAGAACACTGTCCTCCATGGGCCTCTTTTCAATTGACATGATTACTTTGTGCATGTAATCTATGGGCCAAATGGGGAGCACTTGTGGGATCTGAAATTAGTTGATCAAGCTAATTAAAAGGCTGATTACCCTCTCGTTAGCGGGGGCGGTGGGGGAGGACTGTTTATAAAAGCCTTGTTAAGGGGCACACACTGCAGTCCCTGTGAAATACAACACAGAGTATGAGTTATGGCCCTGTTGCAGAACGGCTATGCATCAGTTCTCAGGAGTCAGGACAGAACACGCCATGCCAAAAATAACCCACATATTCTGAATTTAAAAAAGCTTCGGCAACAACCATGTCACTACTATAATGCTACTAACAATTCTAGAGCTGAGAATTCTTTGTACAGTTTTCTATGGAGCTGAGCACATTACTTGGAGATTGTATGGCCCTCTGTCTGTGAATTGATTGAGGCTGTTGCTTACTGGCAGACACCGTGTGAGCTCAGTGCTGGTCTGGCAAGGGGCTGTGCTCTTATCCACTAAATGGTCCGTATCACTAAATCCATGCTGCCACATCTATCAATTGATTAGATTGGTGCTACTTCACAACCCCCCCCCCGTTACTTATTCTCTCTCCCCCTCCTCTCCCTTTTCTTACTCTCTCTCTCCTCTTTCCCTCCCTCTACCACCTCTCCCTACTTTCAAGGCCTGTTTCAAGAAGTGATGATGCAAAGGATATAAAGCACTAGAGGAGACGAGTAGAATAGGACTTCTCCATGTCCTTATTTCCCTCTCCATCTCATTCCTCTGGTTTAGGGATTAGGGCCTGGCGTGGCATCAAACCCTCCTATTGAGCTGTGTCATCAAAGAGCTGTCAGAGCAGTGTCAGGCTCTAGGGTTAGAGTGAGTAATGGGACTGAGGTTGGGCCATCTGCAGAGAATGATATGAAGGGGCAGAGATATTGGATCAACATTGGTGTCCAATAGATCAGCTCTCCAACACTGCTCTACTGATCAGCCCGGAACAGTATTATTATTATTTACCTTTATGTCAACAGGGAAGTCATATTCAGACTAAAGTCACTTTGACAAATGAGCCCTGCACAATACAAAAACAAGCACATATAGTACATCAGGCAAACATAAATATAGACAATATACACATGGCTGCAGGTAGCCGAGTGGATAGTGTTGGGCTGCTGGGTTGAATCCCCGAGCTGACAAGGTAAAATTCTGTCGTTCTGCTGATTTCAAGATTTTACTGCTAACCTACATGGGCGTGCTCCTACCTATCTTTCCGATTTGGTCCTGCGTACATACCTACATGTACGTTACGGTCACAAGACACATGCCTCCTAATTGGCCCTAGAATTTCGAAGCAAACAGCTTGAGGCAGGGCTTTCTCCTATAGAGCTCCATTTTTATGGAATTGTCTGCCTACCCACGTGAGAGACGCAGACTCGGTCTCAACCTTTAAGTCTTTATGAAGACTCATCTCTTCAGTGGGTCCTATGGTTGAGTGTAGTCTGGCCCAGGAGTGTGAAGGTGAACGGAAAGGCACTGGAGCAACGAACCGTCCTTGCTGTCTCTGCCTGGCCGGGTTCCCCTCTATCCACTGGGATTCTCTGCCTCTAACCCTGTGACAGGGGCTGAGTCACTGGCATACTGTTGCTCTTCCATGCCGTCCCTAGGAGAGGTGCATCACTTGAGTGGGTTGAGTCACTGACATGATTTTCCTGTCTGGGTTGGCGCCCCCCTTGGGTTGTGCCGTGGCGGAGATCTTTGTGGGCTGAAGATATCCCTCTAGTGGTGTGGGGGCTGTGCTTTGGAAAAGTGGGTGGGGTTATATCCTGCCATTTTGGCAATGTGGGTGGGGTATTGTCGGATGGGGCCACAGTGTTTCTCGACCCCTCCTGTCTCAGCCTCCAGTATTTATGCTGCGGAAGTTTGTGTCGGGGGGCTAGAGTCAGTCTGTTATATCTGGAGTATTTCTCCTGTCTTATCTGGTGTCCTGTGTGAATTTAAGTATGCGCTCTCTAATACTCCCTTTTTCTGTCTGTCTGTCTTTCTTTCTTTCTTTCTCTCTCGGAGGACCTGAGCCCTAGGACCATGCCTCAGGACTACCTAGCCTGATGACTCCTTGGTGTCCCCAGTCCGCCTGGCTGTGTTGCTGCTCCAGTTTCAACTGTTCTGCCTGCGGCTATGGAACCCTGCCCTGTTCACCGGACGTGCTACCTGTCCCAGACCTGCTGTTTTCAACTCTCTAGAGACAGCAGGAGCGGTAGAGATGCTCTCAACGATCGGCTATGAAAAGTCAACTGACATTTACTCCTGAGGTGCTGACCTGTCGCACCCTCAACAACCACTGTGACTAATATTATTTGACCCTGCTGGTCACCTATGAACATTTGAACACCTTGGCCATGTTCTGTTATAATCTCCACCCAGCACAGCCAGAAGAAGACTGTCCACCCCTCATAGCCTGGTTCATCTCTGGGTTTCTTCCTAGGTTCTGGGCTTTCTAGGGAGTTATTCCTAGCCACCGTGCTTCTACACCTGCATTGCTTGCTGTTTGGGGTTTTAGGCTGGGTTTCTGTACAGCACTTTGTGACATCAGCTGATGTAAGGGCTTTATAAATACATTTGATTGATTTGACTGAGTTAACCCACTGTTCCCACTGAGTTAACCCACTGTTGTATGTGACAATAAAACATATTTTGTTTTAATTTATAGTGTCCATATACATATTTGGAGTAACACTTATTGTATTCAAAGGATGTGCTTTGCTTACGATAGCGCATGCATCATAGTCTATATCAGTGGTTCCGAAACGTTTTATAGTTCCGTACCCCTTCAAACATTAAACCTCCAGCTGCGTATCCCCTCTAGCACCAGGGTCAGTGCACTCTAAAATGTTGTTTTTTGCCATCACTGTAAGCCTGCCACACAAACACTATACAATACATTTATTAAACATAAGCACGAGTGTGAGTTTGTCACAACCTTGCTCGTGGGAAGTGACAAAGAGCTCTTATAGGACCAGGGTACAAATAATAATATAATAATAATAATAATAATAATCAATAATTTAGCTTTTTGTTAACTATCTTACATATAAAACCTTATTTGTTCATTAAAAATTGTGAATAACTCACCACAGGTTAATGAGAAAGGGTGTGCTTGAAAGGAAGCACAACTCTGCAATGTTGGGTTGTATTGGAGAGAGTTTCAGTCTTAAATCATTTTCCACACACAGTCTGTGCCTGTATTTAGTTGTCATGCTAGTGAGGGCCAAGAATCCACTCTCACATAGGTGCTTGCAAAGGGCATCAGTGTCTTAACAGCGCGATTTGCCAAGGCAGGATACTCTGTGCGCAGCCCAATCCAGAAATCTGGCAGTGGCTTCTGATTAAATTCAATCTTCACAGAACCAACAGTTGCAATTTCAATGAGGCTATCTTGTTCAGATATCGGTAAGTGGACTGGAGGCAGGGAATGAAAAGGATAATGAATCCAGTTGTTTGTGCCATCCGTTTCGGTAAAGTATCTGCGTATTAGCGCACCCACTGTAACGGCGTTCGTCTGTCGAAAGAGAGTCGGACCAAAATGCAGCGTGGTAGTTACTCATGTTCTTTAATGAAAAAACAACGATACATGAAATAACTGTATATATACAAAAACAACAAACGGAACGTGAAAACCTATACGGCCTGTTTTTTTAAAATAAAAAATAATTTATTATCTTCAATACCATTCATTCTTTACAACTCATAATGTACATACATACTCAAATAATGGTATTTTAATTAAACTAATTAAACTAAACATAAACCCCAAACAAAACCTCAGGGGAGCATCTTCCCTCCCCGTCACCCTACAAAATACCTTTCCCTATCTCCCCGTCCCTAATCTATCCCCTTACAAATCTAAATGACACCCCCCAGCCCTAAACCCCCCTTCCACCTCTCCCGAGCAGCATGCTGCCCCCATTTCCTCTCCTCCCTCTTCATCCTCCCCCTCAAATCTCCTTCCACCCTCCTCACTATCCCTTCCACCCCCCAATCTCTCCCTGTCTTCACCATGTTCTGCCTTGCTTCCCACAGCCCCCGTTTAAAGAGACTCATGAGAAGCCAGAGCAGAAACCTGTCCCTATCCGTCCGTCTCGCTCTCCCTACACCCCTCTCTAACCTGGCCCACGTCAATACAAAATCCCCTTTACCAAACCTAACAACACCCGTGCCCTAGCCCATACTACTCCGGCAAAGGCACAGTCCCAAAAGACATGGCGCACGAGGATCTTGGACAGGTGTGGGATTGCACCAAACTATACCGGTACAAGATGGAACGTACCGGCAAGCAATTATGGAGGCTCAACCAATTCAGGTCCTTGAGCCAGTTGTCCAGACCCCGCGCCTGCACTCCCTCCCAGACCACTTCCGAGATGCCCACTACAGGCGCCGGACTCCCTGCCTTTCTGACCTCCTCGTACAGGTGCCTGTGATCTAAACCTACTCGGGCAACTTCAACCTCAGGGTGCGCACGCAGCCACTTGGTCACAAGTGCCACGGCAGCTGCCGTGCCACAAGTGCCACGGCAGCTGTTCCACCCGAGGACCCGTATTAGACCACACCATTATGCTTCTCGCCTGATACGAGAAGAACACCCGCAGGAGGTAACTGGACGGGTGTATTACTGGCTGAGCAAGCTCCGTTAACAAGAAAGAAACAAAAATTGTGTCCAGCTTGAGGGGGAAATGTGGTACCCCCTAAACAGATCATGCGTGCCCTGGCGACCCACTTGCCACTCCACATAAACTGAAACACAAGCCTCACTGAGGCCTTCCAGTGGGTAGATGTATGCCAAATACAAAAGAGACGGCAACACATCCACCTTTAGGACCAGGACTTTGCCCATAAAAGACAAATACCTAGCCTTCCACATTGCTAGCTTCCTCTGTACCACTGCGAATGTTCCAGTTTAGCGTCGCTGAGCCGGAGGTCTCAAAATGGACCCCGAGAATCCTCAGGGCCCCCTCACAGAGAGATAACCCCCCAGGCACATCCGTTCTACCGCGCCATCTTCCGAAAAACTTGACGGAAGACTTTGCATGGTTCAGAACTGCTCCCGACGCTCGGGTGAAATCCCCAAAGATGGCAAGGGACCTTGTCAGGCACGAGTCCTTGCACAACAGCAAGGAAGTGTCGTCGGCGTACTGCGTCATCTTAACACGCAGCCCCCAGAGGCTCCATGTACAGAACGAAGAGGAGAGCCGAGAGTGGGCACCCCTGCCTGACCCCAGACGAGAGGTCAAAAACGTCACCCACACTAACTCTGCACCCCGCTCCGACATATAATGTACAAATCCATCCTATAAACATCTCCCCAAATCCTAATCGACCTAACACTCTGAATAAAAAGGATATATTCACGCGATCAAAAGCTTTCGCCTGATCTAGTGCTGCTACCATTAAAGGCAGTCCTCTATCTTCAACCAAAGCGATGGAGTCCCTGATTAACTGTAGGTTCCATCTAATAGAGCGGCCCTCTACCCCGCACGTCTGATCCTCATGAACGACGTAGGGAAGGGCTGTGCGCAACCGGTCTGCTAAAACCTTTGCAAGTAGCTTGTAATCTACACACAGCATGGTCAACGGCCGCCAGTTGCCAAGGTCTGTTACTTCCCCCTTCTTATATAAAAGTGACAGCACACCAACAGCCATTGATCCCCCGGGACCCCGTCTCAAGGATGGCCTTCAAGACTTCGAGGACCACTGGTCCAAGTATACCCCAAAACTTGAGATAAAACTCAGCCGGCAGCCCATCCATCCCAGGCACCTTCCCTTTTCCCATCCTAAGAGCGCTCTCAACCTCTTCTAGTGAGATCTGGGCCTCCATCACTTCTCTAATGTCCTCCGGCAACCGCCTGGACAAGTGTTCTAAAAACACATTTCCCTGCTCTACATCTATTTCCCTTTCCTTAAATAAACCTTGGAAATGATCAGTTGTCACCCTGACCATATCCTCTGGTTCTCTAACTATACTACCATTTTCTTCCCTAACACCATGCATTACCTTCCTACTCTGCCTGGCCCTAACCAACTTAAAGAACATAGTAGAACAAGTCTCATTATGTTCTAGAAAGCCACTATGCGCACGCTCCAGGAAAGCTCGAGCCTTCCGCTCCTGCAACTACCTGAGCTGCGCCTTTAGGGTTGCGGATCTCTCCCAGTCAAACTGCCTCGTATTCGAGTTCAATCAACCTTTGGATACGATCCACCTCCCTCCTCTCCTCCCTTTTTTCCCTCTTGCAATACCCTATTATAAAAGCCCTAATCCTCACCTTAACTAATTCCCACCACTCTAACACCCCCTCGCACATGGACCAGAGGCCTTCAAGCCTCCAAAAGAAACCATAAAACCCGTCAACAAAAGCCTGCTCCTCCAGCACATCCCGATCTAGCTTCCAGTACCCCCTACCAAAGAGGCAGACTGGCGACCCCACCTGCAGGAGCACCCCGTCGTGATCCGAAAAGAAAACAGGCAACAGCCGCCCAGACAACTTACCCAAAGACCTGGGTACAAAAATATAGTCGAGCCTCCGCTCAACCCCCCTGGAGTTGCGCCATGTAGGACCATCCATTTTCGGAGTAGTGTGCAGACCACCATCTACCAGACCATGGCAAGCCATTAGCCCGGCAATGGCGCCTGCACTGCTATCCCCCCCTCTTCCTAAATCTGTATTAAAATCCCCCCTATCACTAATTTCCTATTTGTGACACACAGGGGCGTCAGACAGTCCACCATCTCCCTCCTGTCTGCCACCACCTGTGGCCCATACACCACCACTAATCTCTAATCATGACATCCACCCCTATAACCCTCCCCTGCATTACCACAAAATAATCCTCCACTTTTACCTCCCTGTGCCCACACAAAATACCCCAAACCGACTCCCCCTTGTCCCACTCCCTCTTAAACCTACTAAAATCCCCTCCGTCCCTCAGGTAAACCTCCTGTAAAAAACAAAAATCAAACCCCACACCCTCCAAATAACTAAAAACCGCCCTCCTCTTAACAAAATCCCCTAAACCGCTTACATTTAAACTAACAAAAGTAAAATTAGACCCCATGAAAAAATTAAAACATGTAATACACTCAAATTCTAAACCCAGACAGAAAAAAAACAAAAACAGGAGACTCATCCGATGCTCCCCTGCACCATATCTACCGGTGAGAACACCATCCGTACTCCCGACATCCCCCCCTCTTCCTCCATCTCACCATCCCAAGATCCAGGAATAGTGTTTGGCTCCGGGGTGCCCTGCACCCTGGGTCTACCCCCACAATCCTCCCCCTCCCCAGTGTTGCAGCTGATTTGGAAAAAAATCGGGGAGGCTGAGTCCCCAAACAAAAAACTCCCCACCTCCTCCTGTACCCAGTCCTGAGTCTTGTTAGGTGTGTCCCCACCCAACCGAAGTTGAGGGCCTGGGGAAACCAGCAGCAACCCAGAGGTTTCTCCCACCCCCATCACTCTCTTGGCCATCCCCTCCCTCTCACTGTCGGCCAATCGCACCCTCCTCTTCATTCTCTTCTTTGGTGATGGCGGCAGTGGAGAGATACCACCCCCCCCCGCCAGCTCCTCCACATACCCCTAATCTCTTCCACCAGGGCACTTTCCCCCCAGTCCAATTGCTCTTCCACCGTCTCCTTCTCCACCACTCCTCCCTTAGCTTTCTTCTCTCTCATGCTCCTCCACTCGGTTGCCTTCTTCCGCCGCGTTTCCTGGTTCTCCTACTCCCGTGCCTTCCGTTTCCTTCTCTCTTCCATCCGCCGCTTCTTGCTTCTCCTCCTTCCTTGTGGCCTTCCCCTCTGGACCTGTACTCTGGTCATGAGGTGTGCTTCCTTCCCCTCCTCTTCTTCCCCCATCCCCCGCTCCTGCTCCCCCCACCCAGTCGCAGACGCATATGACCTCTGACGGGCCGGGCACCCCCACCACAGGTGTGCTGACGAGCCACACCCATGGCACGTCTTAGGCTTGTCACAATCCCTCGCCTCGTGTTCCTCAGATCCACAAAATCTGCATTTTCTTGTGCTGCACGAGGCGAATATGTGTCCGTAGGCCATACAGCGCCTGCAAAATGGGGGCTGACGTGCATAAAACAACATCCCCCTGTCAGCCCCTAGGGAGAACATAGCAGGAGGATGGAGGTAGCCACCATGTCCCTTTGGGTCCTCTCTGAGGAGGGCCTGGAAGACTCTCCTCCCATTCCAAAACCCAAGGGAGTCTTTGAGGTGCCTTGCTGAGGAGACGTTATCCATGCATCTCCCCAGAAAAGCCCTCACCTCTTCGTCCTTAACGTAAGGGTTGTAAATGTTGACAGTTACAACCCTAAAGTTATTCTTCGCCAGGCTTGTTATTTCGTAGTGGCTCATCGGCCTCTCACCTCCCACTGCTCTTGCCCTTCTCAGGATATCATCGTGTTTCTCCTCTGTATATAGTGCCATGTCGTATGCTCCCTCCAACGAGTTGTCTTGGAAACAAAACACGTCCTTCACCGTCAGCTTTAGAATCCCCATCAATATTATCCTTCCAAAAGTTTCCCGTCCTAAAGGCTCCAACTCCTTTTCCTTCCAAGCAAACCGAATCGTGTTGGCCAGCCCAATCCCAGGGACCCGACCGTGTTGATGTATTTAGTACCATCTCCGCAAGGAGAATGGCGCTCGTTCTAGTCTCTTCCAAAACAAGGAAAAAAGAAAAACCAAAGTGACTGAGCCTGTCTGGTGAACACTAACACAGAGACAGGAACAATCACCCACGAAATACACAGTGAAACCCCGGCTACCTAAATATGGTTCCCAATCAGAGACAACGAGAATCACCTGACTCTGATTGAGAACCGCCTCAGGCAGCCAAACCTATGCTACACCCCTACTCAGCCGCAATCCCAATGCCTACAAAACCCCAATACGAAATACAACAAAATAAACCCATGTCACACCCTGGCCTGACCAAATATATAACGAAAACACAAAATACTATGACCAAGGCGTGACACCCACACACATTAAAAATCCTACAATGTGATTTTCTGGATTTTTTTCTCTCATTTTGTCTGTCATAGTTGAAGTGTACCTATGATGAAAATGACAGGCCTCTCTCATCTTTTTAAGTGGGAGAACTTGCACAATTGGTGGCTGACTAAATACTTTTTTGCCCCACTGTATGTCCCGCACATTGAATATAGTTGTGGAGAGTCCCTGTAATCCTAGATTCAGATAATTCAGGTGAGAAAAAACATCACCCAGATAGGCCAGTCGTGTGAGAAACTCCTCATCATGCAAGTGGACAGACAAGTGAAAATTATGGTCAGTAAAGAAAACTAAGCTCGTCTTCAAAACAATGTGTCAATACTTTGCCCCTTGATAAAAGCGTTACATGATTGCTGCCCATGTCATTGTATAGTGCAGAAATAAACAGGTTCAAAATCATATCAAATTGTATTTGTCACCAACCAGCTGTATGTTGATATTGTCGTTGTTCAGCCACGACTCTGTGAAATATAAGATATTACAATTTTTAATGTCCCGTTGGTAGGATATACATGCTTTCAGTTTGTCCCATTTATTTTCAAGTGATTGAACGTGTGCTAGCAGAACGGAAGGCAAGGGCAGATTAGCCACCTGTCGCCCGATCCTCACAAGGCATCCTTATCTCTTTCCACGAAACCTACGTTCCCTTACCAGTGAATCACGGGGATCTGGGCCTTGTCGGGTGTCCGTAGTATACACCTCCCGTCTGACTCTTTGAAGAAGAACTCCTCGTCCGAGTTCAGATGTCCAGCAGCTCTTTTTGGTCATCAGAGATGGTAGCAGCAACATTATGTACAAAACAAGTTATGAACAACGCAAAAAAAAAAAAAAAAAAAAAATAGTATGGGTGGTTAAGAACTGATAAGACAGCAGCCCTACCCTCTGGCGCTATCATCACCTTGCTTTAACAAAGTTAAGCATTTTCACTGTAGTGTCCAAATGTCTTTCAAGCTCGCAGGCATTCCCTTGCAGCAAGAGCCTCTCAGTGGATACTGTAGTGTGCCTAAGTGGCGTCGGAAGCAACTGCTTGCACGCGCGTTACCACTCCACTATGTCTCCCTGTCATGACTTTTGTGCCATCAGTACAGATACCAACACCTCTTGACCGCCAAAGTCCATTTGATGTCACAAAGCTGTCCAGTACTTAAAAAATATCCTCTCCTGTTGTCCTGGTTTCCAGAAGACGATATCTTCCTTAATTGAACCCCCATAAACGCAACAGACATTTACCAGGAGCTGTGCCAGGCCCGCCACATCTGTTGACTCATCCAGCTTGAACTCATAAAATTCACTGGCTTGTATGCAAAGCAGTAATTGTTTAAAACCATCTCTTACCATGTCACTGATGAGTGTCGTGAAACAATGTTGTTTGATGAAGTAATTGTCTGTATAGTTTTCTTGTCCTTTTCCCCCAGCATTGTTCTAGCTATATCCACGGCAGCAAGATTAAGTCCTCCACAATAGCATGGGGGCTTGCCTAATTCTAGTCACTCGGTAGCTCACCACATAAGACACTTCTAGCCCCTTCTTATTAATAGTATCTGTTGCTTTTATACATTACTTACTGTCTTAATTATCACTCAAAAAACTCCTGTGGCTTATTTTTCTAATTGGCATGTTTTGTTTCTAAATGTCTGCGCAAGAGTTTCATCGAGTTGTGAGAGTACTTTTGCACATATAACACACTGTGGCTGAGGAAAGGCACTACTCCCAATATAAGTGAACACCAAATCAATGTAGTTCTCATCATATTTACACCTCTTTGATGGTCCAACGTCCCGGTCTGTTTGATGCTTTCCCGGGTAAGGGGGCAGTAGCTCTTCGGCTGCATCAGATTCACAACTGTCAGTGTCCATGCTAGCTGGGCAAACAATAAATGTAGAATTACTGATGCTAGCATTGGATGTGCTCATGGAAGCAGAACAACTTGTGTCGTCGACAGGTGCAGGTGTAGTACTGCTGGTATGTGTCTATGGACGCAGGCCTTACTTTTTCTAACCATTTATCAATTTTCGAGCAAACGGAATGAGCAGCAGCTACATTTGCCTACATACGGACTGTTAATGGAATTCCCGCGAGAGAGTAACGGTTAATGTGATTGGATGTTACTTATTTGACTAGGCTACCTGTATTTGTTATTTTGTTGAACACTAGATGGTTTAATTTTATTTTTGGTAGTGAAACGAGGCTACTCAGGTGAGAAAAAAACTCATCAAAATATATAGCCCGCTGGAAAATATAAAAGGACTGTTTTAAAATGTGAAGATATAAAAAAATATATATCAAAAAATAAATTTTCTATGTGAATCACATTTTTATTTGGCGTACCCCCGATCACATTCCACATACCCCAGTTTGGGAATACCTGGTCTATATGATAATATTAATCAAGCACTTCAATGTGTTGATATAATTATGCCACAGCTGACAAGTGTGTGGAATGTGTAAATTGATGACAGATAATGTAAATGTTCATTTACAACATTTACTGCTTTTGCTAACACAAAGTAACATACCTAAATCAGTTTTATTCAGTTCACCTTTGGTTCATAGACCTAGAGTACAGGATATTGAGAGATCCTAGCCTAGACCCCACTGACTGACGGTGAGCGAATTTACCTTTGACAATGAGCTCAGCGAAGTTGGAGACCCCAGAGCCCCTGGAGGACTGGGTGACACATCGGTACAAGTCCTGGTCGTTACGCTGCACACTGTCCACCTGGAATGATGCCACAAAGCGCCGGTGACTCAGGTGCTTGACCAAGGCTGTAGCTATCACGTCCCCACTGTGCCTCTGGAGAGAGGGGACAGAAAAAACAGGATGGGTCAAGCACACTCACAAACACATTCTTGCACACAGACACACAGCTGCAAATGTAACAGTATTACTTCCATTTACCGCCTTGCCCCAACCTGGGCTTGAATCACATCAACAACTGCCTCCCATGAAGCATCGTTACCTATCGCGCCATAAAAGCCACAGCCTTTGCAGAGCAAAGGAAACAACTACTTCAAGGTTTCAGAGCGAGTGATGTCACCAATTGAAACACTACTACTAGCATGCACTGCTAACTAACTAGGCATTTCACACCGGTTACACTCACCCCCCTTTGACAACCTTCTCCACAGCAACCCCAGCAGCTGGGCAGAGCCCAACTGAGTGATCCAATGTAAGAGTATTGCTTCCGTCCCTCTCCTTGCCCCAACCTGGGCTTTTACCAGGGACCCTCTGAACACATTAACAACTGCCTCCCACGAACCATCGTTTCCTATTGCTCCACAAAAGTCTGTGGCCTTTGCAGTGTAAGGGTAGTGCTGTAGCAGTCATGACATTTAGTCAGCCGGTTATTTTCATGTAAATAATTGCATCTCAAGGCCTCTACGCATACACACAGCATACAAGCCAGTGATGTGCGCCTTTGGAACGTCTACATTTTAAAAAGTCTAATAAATCCATTAAATATACACTATCAAATCCATAATTTATTTTTTGGCACTCTTTAAAGAAACCTTATGATATGAAGAAAATATATTTTTGCACCATGCCATAGGCAGTAGGCTAGTTCATTTAGGAGACAAGATTCATTATTTTATATAACATGATTTTCTAGTAAGAAGGATATAATTCCCATTTCGGAGCGAGTGCGCATAGGAAGTGGCTTGAGCGTAAAAGTGACCATTTGAACCAGGTTCTATACGCTAGACTTATTTGGCAACTTTAGTTGCGAATGATACAAACCTTAGAATGTCTTAGAAATCAAAACATACAGGATATGGGCTGCATGATGCTACTATAGGCTATTATGATCTGTTCCTTGCCTAGGGCTGCTCAAACGTGTGTGCACGCTGTCCTCTCATCAAGTGATCACCCATCAGACTATTCTAACACTTTGCCAGTTGGTCAGCGCATGCTCGGAGTACACATCCTGCTAATCCGTCTGGCCCAGCGGCCTTGTGAATGTTGACCTGTTTTAATGGTCTTACTCACATCGGCTGTGGTCTTACTCACATCGACTAAAATTTGTTTCTATTGAAAATGGCTCATTTTCAAATGGGCGGGAACGGGGCCAGGAGTAAAAATACATGTCATCCGTATGCACTCAAATAGAGAATGGAGGTGTGTTGCCACAGTTCGTTTTTCAATCATGCCAGGTAAGTTACTACTCTGGTTTCATAGTAGAGCATGTGCTTAATATGAGCAGCTGAGGAACAAATACAGTAGCATCTGGGATCCTCCTCTTTTTAAGGGCAACCATCAAAACTTTCAAACGGGATTGAATATAGAAATGTCTGGGTTTATACACTGAACAAAACTATAAACGCAAAATGTAAAGTGTTGGTCCCATGTTTCATGAGCTGAAATAAGAAATCCCTGAAATGTTCCTAATACACAAAAAGCTTATTTTCTCAAATGTTTTGCACAAATGTGTTCACATCCCTGTTAGTGTGCACTTCTCCTTTGCCAAGATAATCCATCCACCTGACAGGTATGGCATATCAAGAAGCTGATTAAACAGCACGATCATTACACAGGTGAACCTTTGGTTGGGGACAATAAAAGGCACTCTAAGATGTGCAGTTTTGTCACACAACACAATGCCAGAGATGTCTCACCAGAGCTGTTGCCAGAGAATTGAACGTTCATTTTCCTACCATAAGCCGCCTCCATTGTCGTTTTAGAATTTAGCAGTACGTCCAATTAGCCTCACAACCGCAGACCATGTGTAACCATGCCAGCCCAGGACATCCACATCCGGCTTCTTCACCTGTGGGATCTTCGGAGACCAGCCACCTGGTCAGTTGATGAATCTTGGGGTTTGCACAACCAAAGAATTTCTGCACAAATTGTCAGAAACCGTCTCAGGGAAGCTCATCTGGGTGCTCATTGTCCTTGGGATCTTGACCTGACTGCAGTTCGGAGTCGCAAATGCTCACCCTTGATGGCAACTGGCACGCAGGAAAAGTGTGCTTTTCATGGTTTCAAATGTACTGGGCAGATAGCAGAGCATACCCAAGTTTGCTGATGTTAACATTGTGAACAGAGTGCCCCATGGTGGCGTTTGGTTTAAGCTATGGACAACAAACATAAGCCATGGACAACGAACACAATTGGCCCATTTTCGTGCCATTCATCCGCTGCCATCACCTCATGTTTCAGCATGATAATACACAACCCCATGTCGCAAGGAACTGTATGCAATTCCTGGAAACTGAAAATGTCCCAGTTCTTCTATGGCCTGCATACTCACCAGACATGTCACCCATTGAGCATGTATGGGTATGCTCTGGATCGACGTGTACAACAGCGTGTTCTAGTTCCCACCAATATCCAGCAACTTCGCACAGCCATTGAAGAGGAGTGGGACAACATTCCACAGTTCACAATCAACAGCCTGATAAACTCTATGCATCTCTATAAGGAGATGTGTTGCGCTGCATGAGGCAAATGGTGGTCACACCAGATACTGAATGGTTTTCTGATCCACACCCCTACCTTTTTTTTATGTATATGTGACCAACAGATGCATATCTGTATTCCCAGTCATGTGCAATCCATAGATTAGGGCCTAATGAATTTATTTCAATTGACAGATGTCCTTATATGAACTGTAGCTCAGTAAAATCTTTGAAATTGTTGCATATTGAGATTATATTTTTGTTCAGTATAATAACACTTATTTCACTCCCCGCACCGTTTGAGGAGCACGCAGCCTTGCTGCGCAACAGGTGATATTCCACCGAAACTCAGTATGCCATGGGCTCTCCAACACACTGTTTTCACAACAAAACATATTTTATTACATTCTTGACAGCCCCTCTCTTTGCGCTTTCTAGAAAGGAGAGAGAGGAGATGGAAATGCACAGTGGTGAGATATTCTGTAGCTAAAGGTAATGGATCAGCCTATTAATTATCAAATATAATTTTAAAAATCACCTAATACTTGTCACGTCTCTCGTCCAAAGGCATGGACCAAAGCGCAGCGTCGTAAGTGTTCATGATTTATATTTATCAAAACACTCGAACAAAAATAACAAAGTGAAAGACAACCAGTTCTGTAAAGCAAATGAACTATACAGAACACAACTACCCACAAAACACAGGTGGGGAAAGGCTAAATAAGTATGATTCCCAATCAGAGACAACGATAGACAGCTGCCTCTGATTGGGAACCACACTCGGCCAAAAACAAAGAAATTGAAAACAGAAATAAAGAAACTAGAATGCCCACCCTTGTCACACCCTGGCCTAACCAAAATAGAGAATAAAAGCCTCTATGTCCAGGGTGTGACAATACTAGGCTATTCAAAATCCAATATAAATTCACTATAATTGTAGGTTAACTTTGTAAGCCCCCCTGCACAATCAATGAACCAACAGCATCACCTAGGCCTATATTATATTCTCGTTTGGAGCGTAGCATAAGGTAACCAGTCCATCTAGAACGCATAATAATAATACAGTCCACACTCAAAGACAATTATTATAGAATTACTTAAATTTTGGAGTGGAGGCTCGACCAATTATGTTTTTCTGCCGTGCGTAATATGCAGTTGGCTTTTAGGCTATGTTTCGTATAATGGCACAATCATTTTTTTTGGGGGGGGCATTGGGCTCATACACTAAGTGTATAAAAAATTGATCGTTCCATGACATATACTGACCAGGTGAATCCAGGTGAAAGCTATGATCCCTTATAGATGTCACCTGTTAAATCCAATTCAATCAGTGTAGATTGACATGTTAAAGAAAGATTTTTAAGCCTTGAGACATGGATTGTGCATGTGTGCTATTCAGAGGGTGAATGAATGAAAAATTAACGAAATCCAGGCGCATACAAAAGACCGGCCCAAACACAGGACCACACATTCCAGAAAAAATCAAGGAAAATGCACAACCACGAAACAAACAGAGGAACAAGCCCGCACAACAGCAGGCGGGCATAACCAGCTTAAATAGCCCTAACAAAACCCAAACGAGAAACAGGTGCAACCAATAAGACAAAACTAACAGAAAAGGAAAAGGGGATCGGTGGCAGCTTGTAGACCGGTGACGACGACCGCCGCGCGAACAGGAAGAGGAGCCACCTTCGGTGGGAGTCGTGACAGGAACATTGGCATCAACGTGATTGGCGTCAACATTCCTGTGGAATGCTGCACATTAAGTTTTAATATTCATATGGTTGTTTTGAATTAATCATCACCTTAAAAACACTGTCCACTTCGTCGTGTTAGGCTTTGAAACAACATCCACAATATTTGTGTATGCTCCATCTTCTTAAACCAGCTAAATGAAGTCCCATATTTGAGGCAGTCTGCATAGTAAGATTATTGTTCCCTTGGTGGAGCCATGACACTCAGCTAACAACATAATAACTAAATATGTTTCAATTATTGCTATCCAGGCCATTTGAGTTGAGTGATTAAAAAAGGATGATTGTCCAGCAGCATAAAATTAAAATTTGAATGGCAGGGGACATCCCTCGGTGCTAAACATGTACAATTACATTCAGGTATCCTTTAATACAAACAAACGAAATCGTGTCAAGATAATAATGATTATGAGAGCAATGTTGGTTATGAGGGCCATTAGTTAATTCAGCGCAGGTGCCGGTAGTCAGTCCTCTTTTGTGTTCATACTATAGCAATATAGGGTGTTAGCACCACCCAGCACTCACACAGTCCTGCAAAACACTACGGAGCCAATACATTTAAATCCACATGGGTAGCTAAAAGTGCATGCCTGGTGGGCTTAATGTTTCACCATATAGTCACTCTAATGTGTCGTCTGGCAGATGAATAGCATGGGGTAGGCTTTCATGTTTTGGTACAGAGCAAAAGGAAACGAAACAGAGAAAATGACTCTGACACCAGTGCTCTTCAAAGCCAGAATATACCATGGAGAAGGAGTGGGCGTGACAAAGGTAGAGAGAGAGAGAGCGCAGGAGAAAAAATAACAAAAACAAAAAAGAAAGCTGCAGTAGAGATATTGTTGAATGAAAGGAGGTATCCCACTAAACCCTTCAAGGCATTTCTCATATTGTTCTATTCCATTATCACCACAAGCATCCTTCAAGCCTGTAGTCTCAACAACAGGCCACCTTGAGCCTAACATTAGTCTAACGTGTAGGCCAAGCTATTTTTCAGTGTGTGAAATAGCAGGCTTGCCTATCAACACATTCTTCTCTCTCTTTCTTTTTCATTGAAAAACAACTGGTGAGTAAACAGAATCAGTCTCAGAGAAGACATTGGCCCGGGGTCCTCTGGGAAGCAAGTGGGATGAGCTAGGCCCCTTCTCTGTTTGCTTGGATGGCTGGATGTGAGTAAGTCTTTGTGCTGTCCAAAGCCACAGTGGACTTGTCTGTATGTTTGTAAACTCTTGAAAGCCACAGACCACACAAGCCCCAACTAATCACAAGTACACACCCAAACACCCAAACTCTGATTAGGGTCAAGCAGTGGCAACCAGTCTGGTCTGGTGGTCATACCAAAAAAAAAAAAACTCAATCATAGACTTCAGTGTCTACTGCCCTTGGCTTACTTCTTTTATCTATTTAGATTTTTCTCCCTCCACAAAAGGATATTAGGAAAATCAGGTTAATCAAATAAGCCAGAGACGGATTATGTAAACTATCAGGCTGGAGCGAATTACTGAGAAAATTACCAAATTATCTGTTTAGTCTGGCACGAGTTGGCATGGTGAGACTGGGTCGCAGCTGGTACACACAGCAGATGCAACAATCAAATGAAAACAACAAAACAACAGGGAGGGGAAGCAACCTCATCTAAAATGGCAGCCGTGACACCCATCTCCTCATGCTGTTTGGGGAAGGCAGGCATCGAAGAGCCTTGAGGACTTTTGTTATTGCGAATGTTAGTGCCGTTATGACAGCTCCCTACTGGAGGCATCCGTCCTTGTCCTTGTGATGTGACATAATGGTTTGTTTGATATCATTCTCACTCGGATGTTAAAGGTTTTGTAACGTTGAAGGAAGGACAGGGACGCCTCCGCTACTTTGAGGTCTCAAAGTTGAAGACGATGTTGTGCCTTGCGCCTCAAGGCTTGCATGGTGTAATTAACACATACTGTGGTGGTGGTGGTGGTGGTGGTGGTGGTGGTGGTGGTAAGAGTCGTGGATGTGTGGCTGCCTGGTAATTGCTGTGAGAGACAGAGCCTGGAAACAAAAGACTATCACAATGCTCTTTGAAACCTTCAATCAGGCCTTCATACGTAATGTTTTTAAAACCAATGAATGTTATTCACTCAGACATGCACTGCAGCAGCCTTCCTGACCTTCAGAGGGATGGAATTTGCATGAATAAAGCATACAAGTGGGAAAAGGGGATATTAAAAACAGAGCCCTCTATTTGAATATTTTCTTTGAAATACTTCAGCTGCGCTTGATTGAGTTTGTCTGGCTCAATGGAACCAATTCAATAGCTGAAAATGAACCCAAAAGTGCAAACCCACCTGCCACTCCAGACAGACTCAATCAAACTCTCAAAAGTATTTGAAAGAAAATACATACTATGGGTGTGCCCCTAAATCCCCACTGACCTCCAGTAGGAACTTCTCAGCTTCCGATGCCCGGCCCGATGCCACACACTGGAAGGTGGCATTCTGCCCAGCATTGACTTCCTCATCTCCCAGCCGGGAGAAGTGGGGCGCCTTATCTGTTTGAACAGAGTGAGAGAGCAGAAATCAAATGACTGCTGTGCCGTGACAGACAGCCAATCCCAATGTTGGCCAGCCAGACCAACAAAATAAATGCTTTTATTTCAAATACATTTTACAAAGTTATGTGTGGCAAAACACCCCTTTCCTTCAATTTCAGGGTTATGCTAGGGCTCCCGTGTGGCACAGCGGTCTAAGGCACTGCAGTGCTAGAGGCATCACTACAGACCCTGGTTCTATCCCGGACTGTATCACAACTGGCGGTGATCAGGAGTCCCATAGAGTGGGGCAAAATTTCCCCAGCGTCGTCCGGGTTAGGGGAGCTTTTGGCCGGGGTTGGCTGTCATTGTAAAATAAAAATATGTTCTGAACTGACTTGCAAAGTTAAATAAAAAATGAAATACTACATTTCATGATTTCTAAAGAGCTACAGTAAATGATCACCATTCGGACTTTGTTCCAGCTTCATTGCCAGTGTGTGAAAGTATGAAAATGTCACCGTCGGCAGCTTTTCACATTATACGACAAAGTAATTCAAACTTTCATGTTAAATTAGATAAAAATCAGAGACTAATTGTCTCCCATTAAGGACATCACAGCTGGTTGGAGAAAGACTCATTGACATACTGACATATTGCTTGTTCTCTCCCTTTATTGTCCTACAATAAACCCACAAAGAGAAGTCATCCAATACACAACTTAGAAATGAATTGCTGGCGGCTACTATTCTCGACAACCTTTCACTGTGGCGATAGGTCACAACACAGGCATCAACGGAAGTTAAGTGAACATCCTTTAACCAGATCCCCAGACAATTCCGAAATCAGGCTCAAGAACATTGTTGCTGATGAAAGAGCCGCACTCTTCTAATAAGAACCCAGCTTGATGCATCGAGCTCCGCAGTGAGTGTGGGTTCCTCAGCAGCAATCCCATCCAGCTACACTGTGATTAACACTGGAGCTCTCCTGCTCCTCCACAGCTCTATGAGACAGACTTCCCGCAGAGCCTAACCACTGGGTTAGAGCCTCCAGCACAGGCTCTCACAAAAATGAAGACAACCCAACCTAGACAGGATACGTTACTTTAGTGGTGGAGTAGTAGTGAAATCAAAAAGAGGGAGGCGAATGTTTCAATTCCTGCTCATCCATGTTCAGTGTTTCATTACATTGTTGCTTTCTGGGAGAGAGAGAGAGAGAATTTGTTGATCTACTTTGTGTAAATAGGCAGGGAGGAGAGGCGGGGATGCTTCTTGCGTTTGTAGTCCACAGGTGGTCATGTTTCCCATGGACGAGTCCCCCGTCTAAGGTTAATTCATAATTAATCGTAGCTATGAGCCAGCATAAACAAACACAAAAACGAATGTGATAAAAAAAACTGGGCCTTCTGTTGACTAAAAAACTTGGTAGTATAAATGTGTCAGATCACATCCCGGGGACTCTTTACCATGATAAATATTTAATTTGACTGCAACACTGGTTTCAGAGTCAAAGACTAGGACTATGGAGACTACAACAGAAATGTAATGCGTGCTTAGCAGTTTCAACCAGAATTTGCAAGAAGGAAGGAGCTTGGTGGCTTTTCTTATTTTTTTTCTCTCCGCTTTCGTCTCCTTTCCTTATGACAAATGGTGCAGGCTGGCCGTGTGCCACCATAGACAGTCCAAATTATTTAATGGTAGCACTGGGGGTGGGGGGTGTAGAAGATACCATCTGCTCTCCATGGGAAACGCGGGGAACCACTGGGTGGCTAGGCAGGGACACAGTCAGCATCTCTGATTGAAATCCCTTCCGGTCTCCATGGCACGTGGTGTCTATAAAACGATACAGTAGAAACTATACTGAACAAAAATATAAACGCAACATGTAAAGTGTTAGTAATATTTTACATGAGCTAAAATAAAAGTTCCCAGAAATGTTCCATATGCACAAAAAGCTTTTCTCAAAAATGTTTGTTTGTTACATCCCTGTTAGTGAGCATTTCTCCCTTGCCAAGATAATCCATCCACCTGACAGGTGTGACATATCAAGAAGCTGATTAAACAGCATGATCATTACACAGGTGAACCTTGTGCTGTGGACAATAAAAGGCACTCTAAAATGTGCAGTGCCACAAGTTGAGGGAGCGTGCAATTGGCATGCTGACTGCAGGAATGTCCAACAGAGCTGGTGCTAGAGAATGTAATGTTCATTTCTCTACCATAAGCCGCCTCCAACATCATTTTAGAGAATTACAATCAACCAGCCTCACAACCGCAGACCAAGTGTAACCTCGCCAGCCCAGAACCTCCACATCCGGCTTCTTCACCTGCAGGATCGTCTGAGGAGTGTGTGGGCGGGGTAAAACTAATTCAGATTGGCTTGGTTTATCTCCCCAGTGGGTGGACCTGGCTCCCAAGTGGGTGGGCATTTAACCTCCCAGGCCCACCCATGGCTGCGCCCCTGCCGCAGTCATGCGAAATTCATAGATTAGGGCCTAATGAACTTATTCAATTGACTTATTTCCTTCTATGAACAGTAACTGTGTTGCATTTTAAAATTTAGTTCAGTATACAAAAATCCATGCAAAAAAATTATCCTCCAATTACACTGTACCGAAACCCTCATGACAAGGATAAGAAAAGCCCAGAATATAACCTCACCTCAAGCACAAGTCACTTATATCTACAATTGAAGTTGGAAGTGAACATACACTTAGGTTGGAGTCATTCAAACTCGTTTTTCAACCACTCCACACATTTTTTGTTTACAAACTATAGTTTTGGAAAGTCGGTTAAGACATCTACTTTGTGCATAACAGAAGTCATTTTCCAACAATTGTTTACAGACAGATTATTTCACTTATAATTAACTGTATCACAATTCCAGTGGGTCAGAAGTTTACATACACTAAGTTGACTGTGCTTTTAAACAACTTGGACAATTCCCGAAAATTATGTCATGGCTTTAGAAGCTTCTGATAGGCTAATCGACATAATTTGAGTCAATACGAGGTGTATCTTTGGATGTATTTCAAGGCCTACCTAAACTCAGTGCCTCTTTGCTTGACATCATGGGAAAATCTAAAGAAATCAGCCAAGACCTCAGAAAAACAATTGCAGACCTCCACAAGTCTGGTTCATCCTTGGGAGCAATTTCCAAACACCTCTGAAGGTACCACGTTCATCTGTACAACAATAGTACGCAAGTATAAACACCATGGGACAACGCAGCTGTCATACCGCTCAGGAAGGAGACGCGTTGTCTCCTAGAAGTGCAAATCAATCCCAGAACAACAGCAAAGGACCTTGTGAAGATGCTGGAGGAAACAGATACAAAGTATCTATATCCACAGTAAAATTTGTCCTATATCAACATAACCTGAAAGGCCGCTCAGCAAGGAAGAAGAAACTGCTCCAAAACCGCCATAAAAAAGCCAGACTACGGTTTGCAACTGCACATGGGGACAAAGATCGTACTTTATGGAGAAATGTCTTCTGGTCTGATGAAACAAAAATATAACTGTTTGGCCATAATGACCATTGTTATGTTTGGAGAAAAAAGGGGGAGGCTTGCAAGCCGAATAACACCATCCCAACAGTGAAGGACAGGGGTGGCAGCATCATCTTGTGGGGCTTTTTTTCTGCAGGAGGGACTGGTGCACTTTAGAAAATAGATGGCTTCATGAGGAGGTAAAATATATTGAAGAAGCATCTCAAGACATCAGTCAGGAAGTTAAAGCTTGGTCGCAAATGGGTCTTCCAAATTAACATTGACCCCCAAGCACACTTCCAAAGTTGTTGAAAAATGGCTTAAGGACAACAGTCAAGGTATTGGAGTGGTCATCACAAAGCCCTGATCTCAAACCTATTGAAAATGTGTGGGCAAAACTGAAAAAGCGTGTGCGAGCAAGGAGGCCTACAAACCTGACTCAGTTACACCAGCTCTGTCAGGACAAATAGGCCAAAATTTACCCAACTTATTGTGGAAAGCTTGTGGAAGGCTACAAGAAACATTTGACCGAAGTTCAACAATTTAAAGGCAATGCTACCAAATACTAATTGAGTGTATGTAAACTTCTGACCCACTGGGAATGCGATGAAAGAAATAAAAGCTGAAAGAAATAATTCTCTCTACTATTATTCTGACATTTCACATTCTTAAAATAAAGTGGTGATCCTAACTGACATAAGACAGGGAATTTTTACTCTGATTAAATGTCAGGAATTGTGGAAAACTGAGTTTAAATGTATTTGGCTAAGGTGTATGTAAACTTCCAACTTCAACTGTAACTGGACTAAAGGTGTTAACCAAATTCCAAATGAGTGAGCTGTCAGATCACTTTTGATCAGCAGTATGGAGTGGGGGGCAAACATGTCACAGGGATGGAGAAGCTTTGTCCAGGATTTAAGCTCAGGTAGTGTTAGCCACTGTCGTTACTGCTTTTCCCATTACTTTTCTACTCCTCTAGGATTGATAGCACACTAAGCCTGTGTTATCCCAGGTACACTGTGCACACACAGACAGCCTTAACCATCGTATAACAGCAGTGGGAAACCACCTAGTGACAAAACCACCACAGGTCTTTTCCTAGAGGAACAGCTTTTGCAAAATACATTTTCTAGAATGAAATGGCAAAATGTGTATCTAAAAAATGGCAACTGCATGGCAACTAATGGATAATATTTGATTTAACATTTGTTTTGACAGGTAGATATGCTGAGAGCAAGGTCTCTTCACAGATGAGAGCTACATAAAAAAAAAAAATACAAACGCAACAATACAATAATCACTGTATATAATACAGTATATAAGACAGAGGAGAGAAGAGGTAAAGAGCTGTTTATAACTAATTTACTTTGTGGGATAAATCAGAAAGGGGTTTCTATTTTCCCATCTCTAACCTTGAGTCAGTTGGGCAAATTATGAGTGCTCTTGAGACTAAATCACAGGGGAGTGGCTGGAGCTGAAGAGTGTTTAGGGAAAATGTCATTCACATCAAACCTGGACCCCAATTGCAATCAACCAATGAAAAGGTCAAGCTTCCATTAGCGTTCTCCTCCTCTTTATCATATGGAACTAACTCTCTATACAGTATCTGTCTCTACATTTTCTATTTTATACTGCTCCTTAATCCCTAACCACCTCCCTTCTCTTCTACATCAGTGATGGTACTCACAACAGGGATAGGTCAGGAGCATGATGTCATCCATGGCGATGTAGCCTCGCCGCTCCCTGGAAACAGTTGCTTCGATCCGGACCTGGGAAGTAGAATAAAAACAAAAAAGTGAGATAGCTTGGAGTGATAAATCTTGAAACAAATTTGATTGCTGTTATCCTTTATACAATTGAGGCATTTATATCAAATCAAACTGTCCTCCTTCTGAGGCAGAGATCTTATCACAAAGCTCTACACAATTCATTGCACAGTTACTGACCCACAAGATAGGTGAGGGAAAAAGAGAGGACCTAAATCTTTAAGAATGGATACAAATTTGACCCTAAATCAATTCAAAATTAAATCAAATGTATTTTTTATTTTTATTTGTATAGCCCTTCGTACAACAGCTGATATCTCAAACCCTAACAATTACAGAGGCATTTGTATAAACAGTAACTTGGTTTTCTGTAGTACTATACACTGAGTGTTCAAAACATTAAGAACACCATCCTAAAATTGAAGTTGCACCCTCCCATGGAGTCTAAAAGGTGTCGAAAGCGTTCCACAGGGATGCTGGCCCATGTTGACTCCAATGCATCCCACAGTTGTGTCAAGTTGGCTGGATGTCCTTTAAGTGGTGGACCATTCTTGATACACACGGGAAACTGTTGAGTGTGAAAAAAACAGCAGCATTACAGTTCTTGACACAAACTGGTGCGCCTGGAACCTTCTACCGTACCCCGTTCAAAGGCACTTAAATCTTTTGTCTTGCTTATTCACACTCTTATTCACACTCACACATTTAGGTTTCCAAAAAGCATTTGCTTTTATTTGGCATAAAGGACTGTTCTACAAAGTTATTGAAAGTGGTATAGGGGGTAAAAAATATGACATAATTAAATCAATACTGGCAATACCGGCGGCATGAAAATTGGCAAGAAAAGGACAGAATTCTTTAACCAGGGCCAGCCAGACCAACAAATATTCATATGAGATGAGTAATGCCAGATGTGTAAACCTTTATTAAAGTGACTAGTGTTCCATTCCTTAAAGTGGCCAATGATTTCAAGTCTGTGTATTTGCCATGGTTACAAATCTCAGCCTGGCACTTT
Source organism: Oncorhynchus keta (assembly GCF_023373465.1). Lineage (NCBI taxonomy): Eukaryota > Metazoa > Chordata > Actinopteri > Salmoniformes > Salmonidae > Oncorhynchus > Oncorhynchus keta. Next base: position 51,361,452 of record NC_068454.1, read on the forward strand.
TTGATATTTACATCAATTCATTGACCACTATTCTAGAAAATCCCCAGCACCTGGACTCTAAAAGGTGATTCTTCACAGATGACCTGTGCCCTGTTGTCACCCACAGCACATGGCCTACAGCAGAGCCTGGACCTGCTAGAGCAGTACTGCCAGATCTGAACCCTAGCAGTAAACCCCAAAATAATGATTTTCTAGAGAAGATCCAGATCACAGGGAATTAGACCAAAGTTCTCAATTGGTACAAAATATATGGAGTACTGTACACACTACAATAATTTATGTTTAAAAATAAGCTAAACTGGACACATACAGTGAATGAGGCAGTAAATTAACTGAGAAAGCACGCAGGGCATTCTACGACATTAAAAAACAAATTCAAATTTAAACACCTTAGAAAATTTGTCTCAAATGAATTGAATATGTCATTGAACCAACTGCACTTTATTGCAGCGAGGTGTGGGTTCCCAATTGCAAAACAAGATTTAACTCAACGGGAAAAAACACCCCATTGAAACCCTGAATGCAGAGTTCTGTAAGATTGCTCAGATGTCCAGAGGAAAACTGCAAACAATGCACGCAGGGGAGAATTAGGCCAATATCCACGAATAATAAAAATTACGTTTACCAAGCCCTGCTGAGCAAAGAAAAGAGTCACCTCATCTGGCTGATCCTGAGCTCACAGACCTGTTCTGCTAACACCACAGGACCAGAATATCCAATCAGAATACACAAAAATGATAACACAGTCAAAACAAAACTACATTACCTATTGGGAAACACAAACACAAAGCAAAATGCCAAGCTATCTGACCCTAAATTGACAGTACACCATGGAAAACCATTTGACCATAGTTACTGATCAAAACCTTAGAAAAGCCTTGACAATGTTCAGGCTCTGTGAGCACAGCCTTGCAATTGAAAAAGGGTAGACAGAGCGAAACCTGGAATTTCACGACAAAAAGTAGAAAAATACAAAACAATGAAAGTGTCATTTCCCAAAATTTGAAACCATTATTCAAGGTTCCAAAGACATCTTTGATGAGAATAGGATACCCATTGGGGGAGGAAGCAGAGCTGTGGGATGGCAGTGCACAAAATTGCTGCCTGATTTTATTTTTTATTGGTTATTTATTTAACCTTTATTTAACTAGGCAAGTCAGTTAATGCCAGCCTACTGGGTGTGCCGTGTTCAGGGGCAGAACAACAGATGTTTACCTTGTCAGCTCTGGGATTCAATTCAGCAACCTTTCTGTTTCTGGCCCAACACTCTAACCACTAGGCTACCTGCCGCCCCAATTAAGATGATCTGTGTCTGAGAGCCCTGCACATGCCACTGTTATTGTCAAATGTATGGTTCTTTTTACACTTAATTATTGTTGTTTCTGATTGTCCTGTTGATAATCCTGATTGTTATTATTATTGTAATGATATTAATACTGTAAATGAATCACTTAATTTCCAATATGTACATTGTGTCCTCATGGCATTAAAACAATTTGAATTGAAGAGAGAGAGAGAGAGGAAAAGAGGAATAGATGGATACGTTCTATAGTTCTCTACAAGCCCCTGAGGTCTTGGGGAAATAATGGCATTATCGGGAGGCACAATGTGCTGCCGGACACAGGGCCCCATTCAGCATTCTAGACAGAGGCAGCTCTAAAGATATAACAGCAGATAATACAGCAAACAAAGGGTCATGTGGCTCTGGGGACAGGTGGCTTCCGTACCCAATCCTGTGGTAGAATAAGGTGGAGGTCTGTGGGCACCAGTGACATCCAATCAATATCAAATCACCGGCCCCCAGTAATAGTCAGACAGTTATTAGACACGGCAGCAAGGTTTGTTTCCCCAGCATCGAGGGCAGCCTGCCCACACATATGATCGAATTAACAATGCAGTTTTAAGAAATTAGACATTATATATATACACACACACACATACATATATATATATATATATATATATATATATATATATACACACACATATATACACATATACAGTTGAAGTCGGACATTTAGAAACACCTTAGCCAAATATATTTTAACTTTTTTCACAATTCCTGACCTTTCCTACTAAAGAAATCCCTGTTTTGGTCAGTTAGAATCCCCACTTTATTGTAAGAATGTGAAATGTCAGAATAATAGTAGAGAGAATGATTTATTTCAGCTTTTATAAAATTCCCAGTGGGTCAGAAGTTTACATACACTCAATTAGTATTTGCCTTTAAATTGTTGAACTTGGGTAAAACCTTTCGGGTAGCCTTCCACAAGCTTTCCACAACAAGTTGGGTGAATTTTGGCCCATTCCTCCTGACAGAGCTGGTGTAACTGAGTCAGGTTTGTAGGCCTCCTTGCTCACACACACTTTTTCAGTTCTGCCCACAAATGTTCTGTGGGATTGAGGTCAGGGCTTTGTGATGGCTACTCCAATAATTAAGCCATTTTGCCACAACTTTTGAAGTATGCTTGGGGTCATTGTCCATTTTAAGCTTTAACTTCCTGACTGATGTCTTGAGATGTTGCGTCAATATATCCACATAATTTTACATCCTTATGATGCCGTCTATTTTGTGAAGTGCGCCAGTCCCTCCTGCAGCAAACACCCCCACAACATGAAACTGCCACCCCCGTGCTTCACAGTTGGGATGGTGTTCTTCGGCTTGCAAGCCTCCCCCTTTTTCCTCCAAACATAACGATGACCATTATGGCCAAACAGTTCTATTTTTGTTTCATCAGACCAGAGGACAGCTGCTCCAAAAGTACGATCTTGGTCCCATAATGTGCGTGGTCCCATGATGTTTATACTTGTATACTTTTGTTTGTACAAAATGAACGTGGTACCTTCCATTTTGAAATTGCTCCCAAGGATGAACCAGACTTGTGGAGGTCTACAATTGTTTTTCTCAGGTCTTGCCGGATTTCTTTTGATTTTCCCATGATGTCAAGCAAAGAGGCACTGAGTTTGAAGGTAGGCCTTGAAATACAACCACGGGTACACCTCCAATTGACTCAAATTATGTCAATTAGCCTATCAGAAGCTTCTAAAGCCATGACATCATTTTCGGGAATTTTGCAAGCTGTTTAAAGGCACAGTCAACTTAGTATATGTAAACTTCTGACCCACTGGAATTGTGATACAGTGACTAATGCGTGAAATAATCTGTCTGTAAACAATTATTGGAAAAATGTCTTAACCGACTTGCCAAAACTATAGTTTGTTAACAAGAAATTTGTGGAGTGTTTGAAAAACAAGTTTTAATGACTCCAACCTATGTGTATGTAAACTTCAGACTTCAACTGTATAAAAACTGCTCAAAAAAATAAAGGGAACACTAAAATAACACATCCTAGATCTGAATGAATGAAATATTCTTATTAAATATTTTTTCTTTACATAGTTGAATGTGTGACAACAAAATCACACAAAAATGATCAATGGAAATCAAATTGATCAACCCATGGAGGTCTGGATTTGGAGTCACACTCAAAATTGAAGTGGAAAACCACACTACAGGCTGATCCAACTTTGATGTAATGTCCTTAAAACAAGTCAAAATGAGGCTCAGTAGTGTGCGTGGCCTCCACATGCCTGTATGACCTCCCTACAATGCCTGGGCATGCTCCTGATTAGGTGCCGGATGGTCTCCTGAGGGTTCTCCTCCCAGACCTGAACTAAAGCATCCGCCAACTACTGGACAGTCTGTGGTGCAACGTGGCGTTGGTGGATGGAGCGAGACATGAGGTCCCAGATGTGCTCAATTGGATTCAGGTCTGGGGAACGGGCGGGCCAGTCCATTGCATCAATGCTTTCCTCTTGCAGGAACTGCTGACACACTCCAGCCACATGAGGTCTAGCATTGTCTTGCATTAGGAGGAACCCAGGGCCAACCGCACCAGCATATGGTCTCACAAGGGGTCTGAGGATCTCATCTCGGTACCTAATGGCAGTCAGGCTACCTCTGGCGAGCACATGGAGGGCTGTGCGGCACTCCAAAGAAGTGCCACCCCACACCATGACTGACCCACCGCCAAACCGGTCATGCTGGAGGATGTTGCAGGCAGCAGAAAATTCTCCACGGTGTCTCCAGACTGTCACGTCTGTCACATGTGCTCAGTGTGAACCTGCTTTCATCTGTGAAGAGCACAGGGCGCCAGTGGCGAATTTGCCAATCTTGGTGTTCTCTGGCAAATCCCAAATGTCCTGCACGGTGTTGGGCTGTAAGCACAACCCCCAAATGTGGAAGTCGGGCCCTCATACCGCCCTCATGGAGTCTGTTTCTGACCGTTTGAGCAGACACATGCACATGTGTGGCCTGCTGGAGGTCATTTTGCAGGGATCTGGCAGTGCTCCTCCTGCTCCTCCTTGCACAAAGGCGGAGGTAGCGGTCCTACGGCTGGGTGTTTGCCCTCCTACGGCCTCCTCCACGTCTCCTGATGTACTGACCTGGTAGCGCCTCCATGCTCTGGACACTACGCTGACAGACACAGCAAACCTTCTTGCCACACCTTCTTGTCCATCCTGGATGAACTGCACTACCTGAGCCACTTGTGTGGGTTGTAGACTCCGTCTCATGCTACCACTAGAGTCAAAGCACTGCCAGCATTCAAAAGTGACCAAAACATCAGCCAGGAAGCATAGGAACTGAGAAGTGGTCTGTGGTTATCACCTGCAGAACCCCTCCTTTATTGGGGGTGTCTTGCTAATTGCCTATAATTTCCACCTGTTGTCTATTCCATTTGCACAACAGCATGTGAAATTTGATGTCAATCAGTGTTGCTTCCTAAGTGGACAGTTTTATTTCACAGAAGTGTGATTGACTTGGAGTTACATTGTGTTGTTTAAGTGTTCCCTTTATTCTTTTGAGCAGTGTATATAATGAGGTTACATACAAGGGGTACTGTTATAGTAAACACCAGATAGAAATCTTTATTCAGTTTGGAATACAAAAAGTAACTTGAACTACTACCTTTGCCAGTTGGAATGTGCATGTAGGAAGCAACCTAGTAATGTTCTGTACCCGAACCCCAGGATAGCACAAAGATTTTGCCCCGGGAACCGAGATGCTTTTTACCATAGAGCTGCCGGTGATAATGACTGGTGAGATGTCAGAGGAGGTCTGGCAGTTGATAAGACTATGCAATTTGTCTATTAAACTAAATATCTGACTCCATAAAGATTATTTAGCAATATGCATTACACTATAGTTAAGTAACAGTATAAGAAAGGTCTAAGAATGGTCTATATCAAAATCAGATATTTAACCTTTTACAGCAGTGGGCTAAATCAGGGTCACACAGAGTGTTTCTTGGTAGTCTTATACAAGTCTAATTTGAAACAAAGGTATACACCTTACACACATGGTTATGGTCTTAAAAAAATAAAACACATGTAGCATGTCAGATATAGATTCAATTATGAGTTTGCATCCCAATATTACACTTTACATACATCACAGAAGACTGAAATATAACACAAACGTTTGACATATAAACCACGGATTTCGAGGTGTAAAAAAAGTGTATTAATTATGAAAAATATTAACATTCCATCCTTGAGGCCACTAGACTGTGATTTGGTCATATGATTGCAGGAAATGGGTATCATTGTAAAATGAATGGATTCACATACAAGGCATAAAGATTACAAGGCAAAGCCTGAAATGTCGTACCCCAAGAAGTCCACGGGAAGGAGAGAGAGAGAGAGAGAGAGAGAGAGAGAGAGAGAGAGAGAGAGAGAGAGAGAGAGAGAGAGAGAGAGAGAGAGAGAGAGAGAGAGAGAGAGAGAGAGAGAGAGAGAGAGAGAGAGAGAGAGAGAGAGAGAGAGAGAGAGAGAGAGAGAGAGAGAGAGAGAGAGAGAGAGAGAGAGAGAGAGAGAGCAGGTCAGAAAGAAATGAAGCAAAAGAGACAATGGAGAGAAGATCCTTTTATTACCATTTACCATGTTTTGATTCAAAATTTTAGTTGTTGACCCAATAGTATTACTGCAGAGTTAACCTCCAATCAGATATCCGACCTACAGAATGTAAAGACAATAGAGAGCAACAGAGAGAATGCTGAATTCCGGGGGAAGACAATAAACCATCTTGCATTCAGGTGATAAGAGTCACTTCGGGGTCTGGGCCGCCCTACATCTTTCTGATATTTCTGTCCTGTCTGTGAATGCGTGTGAGCGTATACAGTGCCTTGCAAAAGTATTCATTCCCCTTGGCGTTTTTCCTGCGCGTTTGTAAACTCAGAATGTTGTCAGATTGAATTTACGAACAGACAGAGCATTTCGCTCTCTGAGCATTCAGAGAATACACTGGACAAATCTGGCCGAGGAGTAGGGTTGATCTGAGCGTTCTGACCGAACAACAGTAGTCAAGCTGCTAAGTTAACTGGATAATGTTGGCTAGCTTGCTAGGTACTTCCAGACACATGAGAGAACAGCTCACTCTGACTATTTTACTCGCCCTAGTAGAGATGGTTAGGCTGTTTTTATGTTATACAGACCATTGGTGACTGTAACTGTGCTGCTGGCAACAATTGAATTATGTTATTTTGCCAAAGTTTACTGACACCGGCCATATTCAACGGGTGTTCAGCGTTCGTAAATTCGTCAGTTATTCTGCGCTCTGGCACACTCAGATGAGAGTGCTCTGAAGTTCAAGTAGATAGCCAGAGCGAATTTACCAGCTACGTGTATATCGACAGTTGTCGCAGTGATATAATGAACATTCTATTGAAATGGTTACTTGCACAGTGGAGACTTTTGTTAGACATGTAGTGTAGGTGAAAAATGCATGACTATGGTTGATTTTCCAGTAACCAGACTGTTGTCCCAGAAGTAATTGAGCTCGAAAACATAGGTTTAATTAAAGACATGTGTAAGAAGAATAAAGTCTGAGTTCAGGTGAATGGACAGTGGATGACGCTAGGTCAATTGTGCGTCGCCCCACGGACATTCTGGTCAAGGCCAGCTTGCGACAGAGCCTAGGGTCTCTGGTGGCACAGGGCACTGTGATGCAGTGCCCAAGACCACTGCGCCACCCGGGAGGCCCCGAAGTTGGAAGTTTACATACACCTTAGCCAAATACATTTAAACTCAGAGTAACAATTCCCTGACTTAGGTCAGTTAGGTTCACCACTATATATGAAGAATGTGAAATGTCAGAATAATAGTAGAGGGAATGATTTATTTCAGCTTATATTTCTGTCATTACATTCCCAGTGGGTCAGAAGTTTACATACACTCAATTAGTATTTGATAGATATTGTCTTTAAATTGTTTAACTTGCGTCAAACGTTTCGGGTAGCCTTCCACTAGCTTCCCGCAATAAGTTGGGTTAATTTGAGTCTATTCCTCCTGACAGAGCTGGTGTAACTGAGTCAGGTTTGTAGGCATCCATGCTCGCACACATTTTTTCAGTTCTGCCAACAAACTTTCTATAGGGTTGAGGTCAGGGCTTTGTGGTGGCCACTCCAATACCTTGCCTTTGTTGTCCTTAAGCCATTTTGCCACAACTTTGGAAGTATGCTTACGGTCATTGTCCATTTGGAAGACACATTTGCTACCAAGCTTTACCTTCCTGACTGACGTCTTGAGATGTTTCTTTAATACATCCACATACTTTTACTTCCTTATCATGCCATCTATTTTGTGAAGAGCGCCAGTCTTTCCTGCAGAAAGCAACCCCACAACATGATGCTGCCACCCCTGTGCTTCACGGTTGGGAAGGTATTCTACGGCTTGCAAGACTCCCCCCTTTTCCTCCAAACATAACGATGGTCATTATGGCCAAACAGTTTTATTTTTGTTTCATCAGACCAAAGGACATTTCTCCAAAAAGTTCAATCTTTGTCCTCATGTGCAGTTGCAAACTGTAGTCTGGCTTTTTATGGCGGTTTTGGAGCAGTGGCTTCCTCCTTGCTGAGTGGCCTTTCAGGTTGTCGATATAGGAGTTGTTTTACTTTGGATATAGATACTTTTGTACCTGTTTCCTCCAGCATCTTCACAAGGTCCTATGCTGTTCTTCTGGGATTGATTTTCACTTTTTGCACCAAAGTATGTTAATCTCTATGAGACAGAACGCATCTCCTTCCTGAGCTGTAGGTCCCATGGTGTTTATACTTACGTACTATTGTTTGTACAGATGAACATTGTAGCTTCAGGCATTTGGAAATTGCTCCCAAGGATGAAACAGACTTGTGGAGCTCTACAATTGTTTTTCTGAGGTCTTGGCTGATTTCTTTTGATTTTCCCCAAGAGGCACTGAGTTTGAAGGTAGGTCTTGAAATACATCCACAGGTACACCTCCAATTGACTCAAATTATGTCAATTAGCCTATCAGAAGCTTCTAAAGTTATGACATAATTTTCCAAGCTATTTAAAGGCACAGTCAACTAAGTGTATGTAAACTTCTGACCCATTGACATTTTGATACAGTGAATTATAAGATAAATAATCTGTCTGTAAACAATTGTTGGAAAAATGACTTTGTGTCATGCACAAAGTAGATGTCCTAACCGACTTCCCAAAACTATATTTTGTTAACAAGGCATTTGTGGAGTGGTTGAAATTGAGTTTGAATGACTCCAACCTAAGTGTATGTAAACTTCCGACTTCAACTGTATGTGCTTGTAGTTCGTCCACTTTATTATCCAGCCATTGTACGTTGGCCAATAGTACCGATGGCAAAGGCAGATTAGCCACTCGTCGACCAGATCCTCACAAAGCACCCCGATCTCCTTCCACGATACCTCAGTCTCTTTCTCTCTGCGAATGACGTGGATGAGGGCCTGTTCCGGTGTCTGGAGTAAATCCCCCTTGTCCGCCTCATTAAAGAAAAATGATTTGTCCTCTTCAAGGTGAGTAATCGCTGTTCTGATGTCCAGAAGCTCTTTTCGGGCATAGGAGATGGTAGCAGCAACATTATGTACAAGATCATTTACAAACAATGTGAAAAAAACTAAACAATAGCACGGTTAAGAGCCCATAAAATGGCAGCCAATACCCTCTGGCGCCATTCCGAGTGCCGCAGGAGGGGATGGCTGGCTAGAGCGACGGTTCCTGACTTTTTCCATGGCTAAACCAACTAGGCTAGTAATTTAACAATTGTATTAGTATTTACAGATGGCATAAAAGTTTGTTTTTAAGGCACATAAAAGTTCACATGTTCCAGAAGGCATTTCTGCAACAAAAAAAAGCATTTTGATAAAAATTCAAAAATGTACGCTCAAATGGCTCTCCTGTGAAGTAGAGATGCGCGACATACACCTAGTTTCCTGAAACGAGGCACATATCATACTAGTTCCGGATTTACATTTACTATGTTACTTCTAGCCTAAGAGACCAGGCTGTCAGAAAAAGGTCTGCAACTTGAGACAGTATTTGTCACACTGAAAATTAAGACGAGGGGGAGCACAGTGAGAGAAAACACACCATGGGAGAGAAGGGAAAATTGTGAAGAGAGGGAAGAAGCTGAGGGAGAGCACAGCTCCAGATCTAGTTGGCAGACTTGGTGGGCCGATAACATCTTTAATATTTTATAACAAGGTTCCAGCTATCGCAGACACCTCCACCAATAAGAGGAAGAAATATATGGCTGAGCACGGCAGATGGGAGGGATCTCAAATCAAATATATTCTAAAGTGATCTCACACTCTCTGTCTTCCATTTTCCACTTGCCCCACCCAACCCTCTCTTGATGTTAGGGGAAACAACAGCAACAGGAGGAAGTGAAGTGGCATAGCACCTATCACTAGAGTGATATAAATATCAAAGCTTAATCTTATCACAACCAACACTGTGTTGTTGTCTCAGGTTAGGCAACAAAAATGGCGAGACATACACTAGATAGAAACATGAAGCCTTCAAAAAGTTGTGAACAAGGAAAAGGAAAGCAGGGAGGGAATTGTATTGCAGATAGATTACTAGGCTGACAAATGATTAGGGAGAATTTATGTGGCTTTTGAGTATGTTAATCTACTATCGTTGGCTCTGTTGATTTACAGAGAATGGAACAGACTTCCTTTTTTTATTACATTCCACGCTTTAGACAATATTTTATTTTACAGACAAACATTGAGAATGTGTGCTATAAAACAGCTCTCTTTCCTCCTACGTTCAAGGATCATGATTAAATCAACAGCCACTGAGAATATGTAATTGTCATAAAGTTACTGGGATTTGTTTTTGACTTTAATCCATTCATTACAAATATCAATTTTTAATCAACTGCAGTGTTGTGATAGCAGCATCGAAGGGAAAGTAAATCTAGGAATGCCTTGAAAGATTTAAGGCAGTGATATTTTAAGACTTCATAGGTTTATAATACGGTCAATTTGCTGTGCATTGGGTTTACTGGCATGATAGGCATGACCCAGGAACATTATTCTCTCAATCCATTCTTCAAGAGTAGACCCTGACTCTCTGGCGACAGAGCAAATCTGATGACTTATCACTTCAAATCCAAAGAGATTCTATCCAGCTTGCTGCAGGGCTCCTGTAACCAAAGTCAGTTAATATTTAAAGTGACACGAGTTGCAGCTAACATGCTTTAAAGCTAAGAGCTCCTTGGTGAATACAGAGAGTGAGAGAGGCGTGCTGGGTCAGATCGAGTCATGTTCAAATCCACTCCGCTTGACTCTCTCCAGCATTGTTTGTAGTTTATTTATCCATTTTCAATCGGCATTACTGCTGATGTTACTGCAGAAAGGGGCCATCATTATTTTTTGCAGAGAAGGGACTCAAAAGCGTAAACACTGTTTTAGTGTTTCATTTGAGATGTATTTCTTCACTGCTGCTACACTATACTTGTCATGGTCAGACATAAGGTTAATGTACCGATCAGTTCATTGATTTAAAAAATTTGCCAAAAACTAGAAGATTGATTATTCTGGATAAATAACATCACAGTATCGTCATTTTGAGATGGATGATCTCAGCCTACAGTTGAAACAGTTTCTTAACAGGTTGTTGCTGCAACCAGTCATTCAGACTCATCCTCCTTATCTGCCCATTATTCCTTCCTTCTCCTAAGTGATGCCTCTCCTCGGTAGCCCTGGTGTGATGCTCACTCACACATGAGCCATCACTGGGCTCCTTAAGAAGATGTGTAGCAGCATGCACCAAGACAGAGGGCAGAGAGGAGGACACAGAGTAAGAATTAGAAGGAAGAGGAGTGTTGCAAAGGAAGCCAATTAAGACACATCAAAAATAGGCCAGAGGAATGCTGTTCACCCCTGGTGTTTCTGCTATAGGAAACTGCCATGGCCACATTAATGGTCGTTAATGACGAACTGCTCTGCTAAAGAGAGCATTGATGTGAGAGCTGGTCTGAGGGTGGTGTGATTGGCTTGCAATCCTCTCACATAGTGATATATTTACTGAGATGACTTTGCATTTGTCAGATATTGTTAAAGTCATTTTTCACCTGGCCCCCTACCCACCCACACGCTTTGACACCTTTGTGTGTTTGTGTTGTGTGCGTCAAGCTTAAATACCCCTCATTGTCAGGCCATACAGTGATAATTCCACAGTGTCATCCTACCTTTGGCTCATGTTTGTACAAAGCTGGACTATTATTTACACTTGAAGGTCAGATCCTTAAGTCGAAGGGAATGACAGTTTTCAAAACATCACACACTACTCACCTTAATTGCATTTTGACAGCTCCGCAGAGTTTGCAGAAAATATAAATGTAATTTGTGGCCCGGTCGCGCCAATCCGGAGACCAATAGAAAGCACCGAGGTACCCACAGTGGCTGCCAATCATGAGTGAAGTTGTGTTGTGTATTCCAATGGCTGATGTACAGTTAGCAGAGACAGTCTCAGTAGGTTAAACTGTAACAAGCCTGGCCACAGAGAAACCAGTTAGGGCCTTTTAGCACTAACCTAGCCTACATTTACCAAGGGAGCAATGATATTAAACTGAGCTAGCTTTGCATGTGATTAACAACAAGGTCTCCCTGTGGCGTACAGTATCTCACTGTTGGAGAACAGTGAAGTTAACACACACAGTCCTGGATGATCAGGCTTAGCTATTGGCTGGTTACCCTTATGCTGTATATGTGTCTGAATAACTAACACCTTCACTAGGCCTTAAATAAAGCCTTATACGGATTGCATTAACATCATACATGAAGTCAATGGGATCAGAATGAGCCTGTTCGATTCTAGCCGCTACTATGTATAACTAACACAGTGGAAAAATTTAAGCATGCTGCGTAACGACTGAAAGTAGCAGTGAAGTGATGCCACTGCGAGGGATTTACCTGGTATTCATTGGGCCAGAAGGTGCTGACAGCCAGCTCCACTTGGTGCCACTGTCGTCCGTGGGACCCAGACGTGTTCCATACTGGGCTACCCAGCGGGCCGCCGTTGACCCGAACGTACGCCCGCAGTGCCCCTGGACTGTGGCCATCGCGGCTGTACAGGAAGTAGCTGAACTGGACGCAGTGTGTGTCGTTTTCACTCAGCGTCTGCAGCAGGAGCTGGGCACGATGCCCTGCAGCATGCTGGGAAGAGTTCACCAGCATATAGGAACCTGGAGGGATGAGACAGAATCAAGGGTAATGTCACACAAGGGTCAGAGATAATGCATACTGTAATGCCATGACCCCGACCTCAGAGACAATTAAAAAAAAAAATGTTTTTGCATTTGTGTTCGCCATTGGTGGGTACATGAACTGATTGACCTGACTCATCCTTCAGGTTCCCTTTGGGTTATGATACAGTGTTCTGAAATGTAAGCCATGTAAGTTATCCTGAATGTGTTTATAAGTACTGTATCATTCATTTCGGCCAAATAATGTAACTGGAGTAAATAAATAATGTAACCCATTTTTAGAAAGGAATCATTCACATTTCTGCTGATGATAGAACAGAAGCACTAAAGATCTCAATGACATATCCCTCCTAATCTGAGTAACCTCTCTTCAGATTCTAGCCTCATTGACAACGTTTACATGCCCACCAATATCCCATTATTATTTGGGATACTCAAGTATTCTGTTTTTGAGTTGACACATATAAACATCATATCCTGTTAACAATAACCTGAAAAAGCATATATCACGGTTATGAGAAACCTGGATAAGATGCCTGGGATATGCTGATCTTAGACAGGATACTGCTGCTTTTAAACATCTTGTCCCATTTACTGTTGTTCTCTCCCAAATCTCTAGTCAGGTTGGCACCAAGCTCAGACAGTCTGTGTTTAAAATACCATAAAGACATATTGTTTTACCCTAATTCTGACTAGGACTACACATTTATTGATTATGATATTATACATTCTAATCAATTCCATACAAGTATATGTTTCAGGGCGGAATATTCTAATCATTCAATTAACAGACAATTCTCACCTATCACAATCTCTCCTGGCTCAAAGTGGAGGGGAGATTGACTTCATCACTTCTTGTATTTATGAGAGGTATTGACATGGTGAATGCACTGAGCTGTCTGTTTGAACAACTGGCGCACAGCTCAGACACCCATGCATACCCCACAAGACATGCCACCATTGGTCTCTTCACAGTCCCCATGTCCAGAACCGACTATGGAAGATGCACAGGACTAAATAGAGCCATGACTACATGTAACTCTATTCCACATCAAGTAAGTCATGAAAGCAGTAAAATTAGATTTAAAAAACAGATAAAAAAACACCTTATGGAACAACGGGGACTGTGAAGCAACACGAAAATAGGCGCAAACACACACACAACAGCATACGCACTATACACACATGGATTTTGGACTGTATATATGTGGTAGTGGTGGAGTAGTGTCCTGAGGGCACACAGTCGGAATGTATTGTAAATGTTTTTAAAATTGTATAAAACTTCTTTCTTTTTGCTGGACCCCAGCAAAAATGCCTTGGCAGCAGCTAATGGGAATCCATAATAGATACAAATCACTTCAAAAAGTAGGCTACCTGCGCAGTTCTATCCACCATAATTACATAATAATGTAATGAACACGAGGGGAGACAGAGAGCTGGTTTCAAGCGCAGGGCGCAGCAGGTGTTTATTGCAAAAGACAACAGGAGGAGGCAGGCAGCTGGGTCCAGGGGCAGGCAGTAGGTCATACACAGGAGTCCAAAAAGGCAACAGTACAGGCAGGGAAAAGGCTCATAACTTAGTCCGGGAGATCAGGCAATAGGTAGATAACAGGAAATCCGATAGGCTGAAGTACAGGCAAGGGAATAGGCAAAAGGCGTCGTTAGTGAGCAGGCAAAAACTATCATACAAGGGAGGTGTAAATCACGGGTAACAAGAGAGCTCCGAAAGACGTGTGTCACAAAACAAACAATACCTAACAGTGATGGGGTGAAAAGAACTGAACTAAATAGTGTGTGATAATGACATTATCAGGTGTGTGAACAGGTGTGTGAACAGGTGATTAGAATTCAGGTGATTGTGATCTGGAGCGTGAGCTGCGTTCAGGGGATATATGTGTTTGAGGGTGTGTGTTGAAAGCAGACGTTACAAATAATTGATTTTGCTGATACTCCATACTGGACCGTATAGCCTACTGGCTACTTTCACCCAAAATTTAGACAACTTTCTGCTTATAATTTCCGACATTTAGTAAGCCATATTATAATTGACGACATTTGGTAGGCCATTTGTTTGTCAACTATAGTTAGATACATGCAGCTTCCTTGTGTCATAATTATTGTTGGCCCATAATTCTAAATGTAATAGAGCTCACCAGAATAATGCCTTAGAATTAATAATTATTTAAGACCTCTAAATTATTTTAAAAATGTAGGGACCTTGGCGAAAACGCAATAACTACAAAACAGTGGCTATTGGTCCTGTGCAAAATGTCATAAATATCATTAGTTTGACCAGTTTTAAGGAAAGAAAGGCTGAGAAAACAATTGAACAGGAATATGATAAGACTTCAGTTTGTCTTAGGTGCATATTTTATGTGGTTAAAATACTGTCTACTTGCATGAATGTGTCAATGATAAGATATTACACACAAATTCACATTTTCTCATCTCTTGAGATGCTCAAAGAAAGAAATCATATTTCTGTTCCCAACACAAAATTAACATTTGTTGTATCATTTTACTGCAATAAATGCATAACTCTGTAGGAGTTAATATTATATTATGCTACATGTGAGAGGATAAGGGCCTACAGTCAGTGTCCATATTTCAGTTCCCATATGAACATAACTTGGGAATATTCTGTTTATTCATGCTGGTTACAGGGATACTCGTGAGCAGGATACGAAAGGTGCATGTAGACAGCTTATCCCGAATAAGACCTTAAGTGGGATATAAACTACTATCCGGCATGTAAACATAGTTTTCTTGGCTTGAGTAAACAGTTTGAGCCAGTGTTCTCACTGGAGTGTACATATATGCACTGAGATAAAAGTTCACAGGGGGAGATGCCTGTGGCAAGCCTTTTTCAATGGGGAAGAGATAGAGGGGGGGGGGGTACTTCTTGATTTTCTAAATACAGTAGTATATCGCACAAGGTTGAAACGTTTCACCAAGAGAAAGTTAGGTGTTTTAAAGAATATGGATGTGCAAACACACACACACACACACACACACACACACACACACACACACACACACACACACACACATCAGAGACTGCAACGTTCTCACACACAGGCATTTAATCAGCCTGCTATGGCCATTTGAAATAAAGGGACGACTAGTCGAGCAGTCTAGATATTTACAGCAGCAAGGTGAGGCTGAGGTTGGTGAGGCTAATTACTGATGAAACATGAGTCCACTAAGACCCAGAACTCAAACCCCAAAGCCCCTTGTAATTAGGACAACACAACCTCCTCCCCCCTCACCTAGCATCTGTCCTCCATCAAGTCTGTCCCCACAAACGTGATTACAACAACAATGCCAGGAGACCTTCCTGTTTACCAACATAATCAAGGTTGTTGTCTTTGTTCTCGAAGGTCTCTGTTTTTCCATTCAGAATTGTATTGGACTCTGCGAGCTACCAAACAGAATTTGCAGCCTTGGCGGAGCTAGGCCTTACAGAGAAGTCTACTCTTATCTAAAGGCAAAGAGAATGTGAATGTTAATCGTAGACAGCCAAAGAGAGAATTGTTTAACTAATGTCTTCATGAAAGGCAAATAACATTAACAAATAGTCTGCAATGAAGTGAGGTGAATCTGACACAAAATTCCACGCAAGAAGCTATTACTTTCGAAGCCACCTTTATTTGAGCCATGAGCTTACGACAACAGTCAACGTTTTGGTGGGATATGAGTAGAGTCCTTATTGACCCAATTCAGACTGCTGTGTACCACAATAAACAATTTTCTGCATTATTCAAGTTCACATCTTACTCTTAGACAGTCTGCCTTATAGCCAAATCAAATCCAATGTTATTTGTTACATGCGCCGAATACAGTGGAATGCTTACTTACAAGCTCTTAACCAACAATGAAGTTAAGAAAATACCAACAACAACAAAAAAGTAAGAGATAAGAATAACACATAATTAAAGAGCAGCAATAAATAACAATAGTGGGGTTACATACAGGGGGTACCGGTAGAGAGTCAACGTCAATGGGCAGGGGCACCGATGTCGAGGTAATTGAGGGGGGTCAATGCAAATAGTCTGGGTAGCCATTTCATTAACTGTTCAGGAGACTTATGGATGGGGGGGTCGAAGCATCTTGGATCTAGACTTGGTGCTCCAAGCTGACCAAGACGCTTGCGAGCTGGTCAGCGTATGCTTGGAGTACACATCCTGGTAATCCGTCTGGCCCTGTGGCTTTGTGAATGTTGACCTGTTTGAAGGTATTACTCACATCGGCTGCGGAGCAATAGTAATGGAACAGCTGATGCTCTCATGCATGTTTCAGTGTTACTTGCCTCGAAGCAAGAATAGAAGCAATTTAGCTTGTCTGGTAGGCTCGTGTCACTGGGCAGCTCTTTGTAGTCTGTAATAGTTTGCAAGCGCTGCCACATCCGACGAGCGTCGGAGCCGGTGTAGTAGGATTCAATCTTAGTCCTGTATTGACATTATGCCTATTTAATGCATCATCAGAGGGCATAGCGGAATTTATTATAAGCTTCTGGTTTAGTGTCTCGCTCCTTGAAAGAGGAAGTTCTACCCTTTAGCTCAGAGTAAATGTTGTCTGTAATCTATGGCTTCTTATTGATAAAGCCAGTGACTGATGTGGTTTACTCCTCAATGCCATCGGAAGAATCCCAAAACATATTCCAGCCTGTGCTAGCAAAGCACTCACTCCTGCTTTAATTTTTGCTTGTATGAAGGAATCAGGAGGATAGAATTATGGTCAGATTTGCCAAATGGAGGGCGAGGGAGAGCTTTGTACGAATGTCAGTGTGTGGAGTAAAGGTGGTGTAGAATTTATTTTCCTCTGGTTGCACCTCTGGTCCCCGGCTGCGTGGTCCCATGCTGTTTATACTTATGTTTGTACAGATGAACGTGGTACCTTCAGGTGTTTGTAAATTGCACCCAAGAATGAACCAGACTTGTGGAAGTCTACAATGGTTTTTCTGAGGTCTTGGCTGATTTCTTTTGATTTTCCCATGATGTCAAGCAAAGAGGCACTGAGTTTGAAGGTAGGCCTTGAAATACATCCACAGATACACCTCCAATTGACTCAAATGATGTCAATTAGCCTATCAGAAACTTTTAAAGCCATGACATAATTTTCTGGAATTTTCCAAGCTGTTTAAAGGACCAGTCAACTTAGTATGTAAAGTTTGGACCCACTGGAATTGTGATACAGTGAATAATACGTTAAATAATCTGTCTGTAAACAATTGTTGGAAAAATGACTTGTGTCATGCACAAAGTAGATGTCCTAAGAGACTTGCCAAAACTAGAGTTTGTTAACAAGACATTTGTGGAGTGGTTGAAAAATGTGTTTTAATGACTCCAACCTAAGTGTATGTAAACTTCCGACTTCAAGTTTATGTAAGAATTTTGTTCATTGACTACAGCTCAGCATTTAACATCATAGACTCGTCATTAAGCTCGAGATCCTGGGTCTCGACCCCGCTCTGAGCAGCTGGGCCCTGAACTTTGACGGGCCGCCCCCTGGTGGTGAGGGTAGGAAACAACATCTCCACCCTGCTGATCCTCAACACAGGGACCCCACTAGGGTGCGTTCTAAGGCCTCTCCTCTACTCCTTGTTCTCCCATGACTGCATGGCCATGCATGCCTCCAACTCAATCATCAAGTTTGCAGACGACACAACATTGGTAGGACACTACAATGAGACGGCCTACAGGGAGGAGGTGAGGGCCCTCAGAGTGTGGTGTCAGAAAAATAACCTCACTCAACATCAACAAAACAAAGGAGATGATCGTGGACTTCAGGTAACAGCAGAGGGAGCACCCCCCATCCACATCGACGGGACAGTAGTGGAAAGTTTTAAGTTCCTTGGCGTACACATCACAGACAAACTGAATGGTCCACCCGCAACAGCGCCTATTCAACCTCAGGAGGTTGAAGAAATGTGGCTTGTCACCTAAAACACTCACAAACTTTTACAGATGCACAATCGAGAGCATCCTGTCGGGCTGTATCACCGCCTGGTACGGCAACTGCTCTGCCCACAACCGCAAGGCTCTCCAGAGGGTAGTGCGGTCTGCACAACGCATCATAGGGGGGAAACTACCTGCCCTCCAGGACACCTACAACATCTGATATCACAGGATAGCCAAAAAGATCCTCAAGTACAACAACCACCCAAGCCACTGCCTGTTCACCCCGCTATCATCCAGAAGGCGAGGTCAGTAAAGGTGCATCAAAGCTGGGAGACTGAAAAACAGCTTCTCTCTCAAGGCCATCAGACTGTTAAACAGCCATCACTAACAAAGAGTGGCTGCTGCCAACATAAGGAGTCAGACTCCCTGGCCACTTTAAAATGTAATAAATAGATACTTGGATATTAGATATTAGATATTACTAGAAGCACAAGCATTTCGCTACACTCGCATTACATCTGCTAACCATGTGTGTTTGCCCAATAAAATTTTATTTGATGTCATCTTCCACCAACTCATTTTCCCAGCAAAGAACTGGGGTCAACACAGCCTCTACTGGTTCTCCTTTAAACACAGCACACAATGATTAAGGATGAAACAACATTCATCTGGCTTTTCTGAAAAGCCGAACATGTCATCCCTTATCATTATCAACTGGATGATTATACACTTTCTCTGTCACCTTTAATATGAGCTTGACACCTGATACTAGCCTATTAATTAATTCACAAGAGACGATTATAGGTTTTTAGGTTTCTATAATAGCTTGCCTGGTTTAATGCTTGAATTAACATCTTCATTGCCAACTTTGAGCCTCAAGATGGAAACTTAAAAGGACGAAGGACTTGACAGTCTGCCTGAATACCGTATGTCAACAGCAATGCCATAGCAACATTTAGTTAGTTCATAACTGGATTATACAGTATGCGCGACAGGTCTTATTATGACAGGTGAGTTAAACATGTTATGTGGGATATTACTTAGAGTGACATTATTTATTGCCATATTTTGTCAATTGCTGTGGGAGTACAAAATAATTTGAGCTAACCAACCAACGCTAGTATTTACACTCATTAACATTCATGCTGAGAGTCATTTTCTCCTTGTAAACTAAATATGTAAATATTTACTCGCTAGACATATACATTGACTAACAAACACTTTTTAGAATGTATGTCGGCGTCAACAAAGTTTCCTCCTGTTTATCTCTATGCCAAATTAACAATATCAGTTTCAAGTAAATAGAAGGGAACACTTTGGCATTCACTGATTTTGAATGTCATTCTGTATATTTTCTAGATAGGCATTAGAGACTTACAAAAATCAAAAGAGTTTGCACCGGTTCAATCCATCTCCATGACAATCTCGCTGATAAATATGGACTTGAAAGAGTGGGATAGATGATCCATATTCTGTCTATTACAGGTTATACATATTCAACAGCACCCAGAATAATAACCAAAGTTCCATTCAAAATATTTCCAGGATATTACTTTTTGAGGTTAGAAAAGCTGCACTTGTGAGAAAAAGTGCATTGTCCTACTTTTATTTAAGCAGTGAACTGTTGACCTATAATGTTCGTACTTTAAAACAATCTTCAATGAATAACATGAACAGCGATCAGTTACATAAAAGAGAGACAAATGAAATAGAGAGAATGGTAAGTACTTAGAATATATATTTACTGCTTGAATAACTGGTGTTAGCTCCACACCTGGCAATATGTTACAAAAAACAGAACTCCCATCCCCCAAAACATGCTGTCTCATCAACTGATGGCAGAAATAAGCATACTGGACCAACAAGAAAAATCTGAATGCATGCTTGTTTATGTGTATGTATGATCTTCTGAACTGATTTATGTTCACCAGGAGTAAATGGGTGTTGTTATCATGTTGTCCTTGTTAAATAAAGAACTCTACTGATCTACTGTTCATGCATTCTGTTATCTTCATGTGACTCAAAGTCACATCCAGGCATATACAATAACTCCTCCACCGTCTGAATATACAGTACACACACACCCATGCATGCACACACCCACGTGCACCCACCCACATGCACGCACGCACACAAGCACACACATACATGCACCCACAGTAACACACTCAGACACAGAGATATATAATGCATTATGTCCTTTTATGAATTATGATTCAAAAGCCTGTGAAATCTGATAAAGTCACAGTCATCCCCTGCTGATCCTCCCAAGGGCGTAAGAACATACATAACAAGATTAGAACTGATCCAGCACATCATAACTCATACGGAGCACTGCAGGACCCAGACCCTGGTCACAGGCTGTACTGGAGGATGATATCTGAGGCATGCCACAATGACAAGAAGGGAGGGAGAGAGGGATCCCTGGTGGGTAGAAGTAGAAAAAAATAACACACTAAGGAGTAGTATGAGAAACTATGAATAGAGCGAATGAGAGAGGTTTATAAAGGTTAAGAGGGGAAAGAAAGACAGTGGATTGATGTAAAAGCAAACAGTGGTGAAAATACAATTCTGAGAGATGCTCCCATTGAAAAAATATATATAAATACAGGGGCAATCTCAGAGCAAGGGAAACGGAAGGGAAAAGATACTTTTCCTTTTCATTTCTCCTCCCATCTACATTCTCTGAAGCCTCTCTCTATTTGACCCCAACAACAAGGCTTTGTTCCTCTCCGACATCAAGGGTGGAAGAGAGGGACTCGTAAACATATAAAGTAACGGGAGCGATAAGAGAGTTCTGAAAACATTTGGATCAATAGATGCTTTTGCCTCAGACTCTTAATAACCTTTTACTGCAGTGAGCTAAATCAGAGGCAAACAGAGTGACTCTTGGTAGTCTTAAACAAATCCACTTTCAAACAAAAGTATACACCTCACACATGGTTATGGGCACATGGTTATCACTAGCCACTTTAAACAATGCTACCTTATATAATGTTACTTACCCTACATTATTCATCTCATATGCATACGTATATACTGTACTCTATATCATCGACTGCATCCTTATGTAATACATGTATCACTAGCCACTTTAACTATGCCACTTTGTTTACATACTCATCTCATATGTATATACTGTACTCGATACCATCTACTGTATGCTGCCCTGTACCATCACTCATTCATATATCCTTATGTACATATTCTTTATCCCCTTACACTGTGTATAAGACAGTAGTTTTGGAATTGTTAGTTAGATTACTTGTTGGTTATCACTGCATTGTCGGAACTAGAAGCACAAGCATTTCGCTACACTCGCATTAACATCTGCTAACCATGTGTATGTGACAAATAAAATTTGATTTGATTTGAGTTATAGAGGTGACATTTATACAATTTTGAGTTTGAATCCCAATATTACACTTTATACATAGCACAGAAGACTGAAATATGACAAAACTGTTAAACATAGAAACACTGGATTTTCATCGTAAAAAACCCCAACTGTATTAATTATGAAATGATGAACAATATTAATAACATTACAGCCGAGGCCAAAGAGGGCACTTTTGGTCATTGACAGCAGGAAAGGGCTTCAGGGATTACCGGGTGCTTGCTGTACTGGCTGTGCTGTTTATATTTGTCCGTGTATCACAGCCTACTATGAGTGGTGGGTTGGAGTCAGGCGCAGAGAGCAGGGTTCGGTAAATCGTAATTTATTCTCCGGCAAAAAAACGGTCACGCCAACATACAGGGTGCATAAACAGACCAGCCCAAACACAGGACCAAACAGTCCGGAGAATACAAACATGAAACCACAACCAACAGAGTAACAAAAAACAATCCCGCACAAAACAAGGGCGGGTCAAACTACTACATATAGGGAAGCTAATTAAACCAAAATACACAGGTGAAACTAATAAGACAAACCAACAGACAAACGAAAAAGGGATTGGTAGCGGCTAGTAGGACGTGACGACGACCGCCGAGCACCGCCCGAACAGGCAGGGGAGCCAACTTCGGCGGAAGTCGTGACACCGTGGCTGTGTGACCAGCTCACATGTTATGCTGACCGGCCTTTAATGCTCTTCTTCATTTTCATCCTGCACACTGCACATTTCCTCAGAAGGTCACCTGGGATTTCAGATCTCAGAGGAGTTTCTTTTTCTGAGCGTCCGTCTGCAGTAACCTTCAGCTCTCTACTACATGAGGGAGTGAGCTGTGGTCATTGGCTAGAAATGCACAGCCATTTTCTTGTTTGGCTATTTTCTTCTTCATGTTTGCTCTGCTTTCACTGGGAAAAAAAACATTCACACATTCGCTTTAGAGGTGACATTGTCTGTGCCGCCATACGTTTTCATTCAACATTATTTGAATCACAAAACATAAATGCTGCCTATACATCACATTCCATGAACATATTGCTGTTTAAATGCCAACTTTGTCTTTTAGAGTAACGTGGGTGAATAAAAGTGTTATTTTATTTCCCTTGGTATTCACCAGCCTCATCTCTTCTATTAATGGACGTCTCAGCAGTAAAGAGCTCAGAACCTGATTTACTACCATAGATGGCGAGAGAGTATTTATCATAGCCCACCTCCACCTTTCCCCAACCTCCCCTTCCCAAACATCCCTCCTTCCTCACCCACCCTAGCATGAAAGACAGGATGCAATCTTCTGCTTGTTTGTAGTTCTCGGCCAATGTTTGGTTCTCTCTACCTTCTACACCGCAGAGGTGTTTGATCCTTATTTCCATATTGTTCATCATCAAGAGTACTTTGTTTTTACAGAAAACAAGCTCACATGCTTCAATGTCACAAAATATCAGCTTCGAAGAGCTTCACAATGCGCCTGGAAAGAGAACAACAAAGCACTGTCATGTAATTGCCCTCTTTGGGTACAGCGAGCACCACCCCCTTCTCTCTGCACCATCCCCCTCTATCTCTTCCCCCTACACCAGGCTCTGTTAGGCAGGTCATACATTCCTTGAGGAGTTCTCTCCTCATGGCCAGAGTATAAGAGAGAGTGAGTTTTCGTAGAGAGAACAAAAGGAACTTCTTCCACCTCGCAGAACTTGATAACTGAACAATATTCATGTTCTGGAGAATGTTTAAATGGTGAGTGAAGTAGCCAGCTACAAACGGGTCCATTTTGTACAATTTTGTGAAACTCATGAGGGACAATACAGCCACATTACCATAACCCTGTTTATACAAGAGTCTCAGTTGTGAGGCTTGCATCTAATTGTTGTATAAAATTAATGAGTAAAGATGAAACTATTTGTGAAATTATGTAATGTGATTTTAAACTGTTTAATGAAGGAAACTCCAATTCCCCTTTGGAGTTTAACTAAAGCATTGGCTCGTCCCATGGGCACAGAATCTGATCTGGCGTCATGGGACAGCCCCTTTCTGCTGTTACGAATATAACCCCCACCGGGAGGAATTCCCTTCAGACCAAGCTTACATCAATTACGAGAAGGCTATGGTTTGAGCCCAGACCAACTTACCTCAATAACCGAGAGGGCTAAGGTTTGAGTAGATTGCTGTTACGGTTTTCCTCCGTCGAAAGAGAATCGGACCAAAATGCAGCGTGGTAATTTTGATACATATTTAATAATGATGTAACACGAACAATACAAAAACAACAAACGGAACGTGAAAACCTATACAGCCTATCTGGTAACTACAAACATAGAGACAGGAACAATCACCCACGAAATACTCAAAGAATATGGCTGCCTAAATATGGTTCCCAATCAGAGACAACGATAATCACCTGACTCTGAGAACCGCCTCAGGCAGCCACAGACTATGCGAGACTCCCCACAAAACCCCATGACAAAAACGCACCACAATAACCCATGTCACACCTTGGCCTGACCAAATAAAATAAAGACAAACATACTATACTTCGACCAGGGCGTGACAATTGCTGAAATCTAACCATAACACGTGGTTAAACTCTGAGGCTATCGATACCGACAGAATAAGAACAAATCTTTGATACTAATTACTAGTCTGCAGCTAGGAATACGGTACCATTGAACGTGAAGACCGACAACTGCCGAAACATCTATAAGCACAACCCCCACCTGTGTACGTCGGGCCCTCATACCACCCTCATGGAGTCTGTTTCTGACCGTTTGAGCAGACACATACATTTGTGGCCTGCTGGAGGTCATTTTGCAGGGCTCTGGCAGTGCTCCTCTTTGCACAAAGGCGGAGGTAGCGGCCCTGCTGCTGGGTTGTTGCCCTCCTATGGCCTCCTCCAAACCTTCTTGCCACAGCTCACATTGATGTGCCATCCTGGATGAGCTGACCCACCTGAGCCACTTGTGTGGGTTGTAGAACCCGTCTCATGCTACCACTAGAGGGAAAGCGCCGCCAGCATTCAAAAGTGACCAAAACATCAGCCAGGAAGCATAGGAACTGAGAAGTGGTCTGTGGTCACCACCTGCAGAACCACTCCTTTATTGGGGGTGTCTTGCTAATTGCTTATAATTTCCACCTGTTGTCTATTCCATTTGCACAACAGCATGTGAAATTTATTGTCAATCAGTGATGCTTCCAAAGTGGACAGTTTGATTTCACAGAAGTGTGATTGACTTGGAGTTACATTGTGTTGTTTAAGAGTTCCCTTTATTCTTTTGAGCAGTGTATATAATGAGGTTACATACAAGGGGTACTGTTATAGTAAACACCAGATAGAAATCTTTATTCAGTTTGGAATACAAAAAGTAACTTGAACTACTACCTTTGCCAGTTGGAATGTGCATGTAGGAAGCAACCTAGTAATGTTCTGTACCCGAACCCCAGGATAGCACAAAGATTTTTTTGAGCAGTGTATATATATCACTCATTTACACACAAAACCTCAGAATGACAGTGAAAACATGTTTTAGAACTCTTTACACATTTATTGAAATTGAAATGCAGAAATTTCTAATTTTACATAAGTATTCACACCCCCGAGTCAAAACATGTTAGAATCCCCTTTGGCAGCGATTACAGCTGTGTCTTTCTGGAAAAGTATTTCAGAACTTGCACACCTAGATTGTACAATGTTTGGACATTATCATTTAAGAAAATGTTCAAGCTCTGTCAAGTTGGTTGTTGATCATTACTGGACAGCCATTTTCAAATCTTGCCATAAATTTCCAAGCCGATTTAGATCAAAAATGTAACTAGGTCACTCAAGAACATTCCGTGTTGTCTTGGTAAGCAACTCTAGTGCATAGTTGGCCTTTAAGTTATTGTCCTGCTGAAATGTGTATTTGTATTTTCCTCTAGGATTTTACCTGTGCTTAGCTATATTATGTTTATTTTTATCCTTAACAACTCTCTAGTCCTTGCCGATGACAAGAATACCCATAACATATTGCAGCCACCACCATGCTTGAAAATATGAAAAGTGGTACTACAGGTATTTCCAGTATTACTTTAGTACCTTGTTGCAAACAGAATGTATGCTTTGGAATATTTTTATTCTTTACAGGCTTCCTTCTTTCACTCTGTCGATTAGGTTAGTTTTGTAGAGTAACTGCAATGTTGTTGATAAATCCTGAGTTTTCTCCTATCACAGCCATTAAACTCATTGGCCTCATGATGAAATCCCTAAGCGGTTTCATTCCTCGCCGGTAACTGATTTAGGAAGGGGCCTGTATCTTTGTAGTGACTGGGCGTTTTGATACACCATCCAAAGTGTAATTAATAACTTCACCACGCTTAACGGGATATTCAATGTCATTAGGGGCCCTTAGAGAGGCATTGGAAAACCTCCCTGGTGTTCGTGGTTGAATCTGTGTTTAAAATTCACTGCTCGACTGAGGGACCTTACAGATAATTGTATGTGTGGGGTACAGAGCTGAGGTAGTCATTCAAATATTATGTTAAACGCTATTATTGCACACAGAGTGAGTTAATTCAACTTATTATGTGACTTGTTAAGCACATTTTTACTCCTGAATCGAGGCTTTCCATAACAAATATATATTTTTTAAAGTCCACTGTTACAATGAAACCAATGTAATAGTCTCAAAAGTGCGAAATCCAATCATGCCTCATTACTTGTGTATGTGCAACTCTTAGAGGACTAGGTTGTAGCTAATCATAAGTATGCCCTTATGCTAAATCAGTCAGGAAACAATTGTTACCAGATAAATGTATTAAGCTATTATTGTGTTAACTACTTCTTTACTTCTTGCCGTTGCCTTAGATACATAATAACATAGTCTGAATATACTTTCTAAACACACAACCGCAATCAAATAAAATCCTTTGTGATTTCAAATTATTTAGTACGCACAATTTCAACACTCCAAGGATTAGCACCCACTTTCTCCCTCCTTTCAAATCTGGTCTGTCCTCCCTTAGTGAATTTTACACAACATAGATTAATGCTACAGTAGCTCTCTGTAAGAAAACATGGTCATAGTCTGAAAGAAAGGCTTATAATACATCTCATTACAAAACCACTTCCAAAGCAAAAACATTTAATTTCAGAAGTTGAGCCAAAGGCAAAAGTACTGAAGAGATTAATTCTGTTCATTCTAACCCTCATCTTCAGCAAATGATTGGGAAGACAATTGATGTGCCAGATGAAAGAGTGAAATAGAGAGATTAATAGATCTATTCAGTGCTGTCATGAATATTTGTGAACATACAGTAGGTCTGACAGAGCAAATCTTCCTCCATTACTCTCCGTTTTTCTCTCTGTTCCAAGCCTAAAAAAATAGTATGGTAGCTAATTAAGCCTTCATGCTAGCCCAACAGGAATCTTATTTATTATATTTTTTATTTGTTAATCTCAGGTAAAATATATGTTTTACTACCACACAACACTTACAGTGGTTCCTCCTTTAAAAGTTGTGTCATACTGCGGCACACTTCTGCAGCAGCATTCTGTGGCATGTTATCTATTTGTCAGACATTTTTTCTAGTTTGACTACCAGAGGGCATCTTTGAGAAGCATTTGATAGTCTTCCATATTGCAGGCACGCGGGAGACTGGGGTTCAACCCCCCAACAGGGAGGAAGGAGTAGGCTGTCCTTGTAAATAAGAATTTGTTCTTAAAGTTTCATTTGGAGCCTCCTCGCCAACAAAGCCAAAGCTTTCGGCCCCAATTTCCCCACGGGAGGAAGCCAACTCTCTCCGCCCTCTGGGCACGGAACGCCTTGTCAAAACCTTCCGCACCTTTGACCCTGTTCCAGGTCAGCCAAACGACACAGAGATTCCTAGCAGACATAGAGGATGCTTTGGATGGCTACCCGAACGCTACAGGTTCTGACAAGCTTTACCTGTTGAAGCAAATGTCGAATGGACACGTGACAAGGTTCATTCATCTACAACAGCAACACGTGCAAAACGACTACACTAAACTTGCCACAGATTTGAAATTAGAATTCAGTGGTTCTGCCACTCGGAAACACGACAGCTCACTGGCTAACACTGTTAAACAAGCTCGGAATGAACATGTATCCCACCTTCATT
Organism: Oncorhynchus keta; assembly: GCF_023373465.1. Classification (NCBI taxonomy): domain Eukaryota; kingdom Metazoa; phylum Chordata; class Actinopteri; order Salmoniformes; family Salmonidae; genus Oncorhynchus; species Oncorhynchus keta. The sequence continues at coordinate 51,389,396 of NC_068454.1, forward strand.
ACCTACTTGGGCCCTGCAGCCCACGTTGGCTTGCCTATCTTACAACTCAGAGAGCTTGCAAGCACAGTTTTTGAGGCATCAAAAGCACGCAACGCTAAGTGCCCTGATATCTCGGTTTTGAAGTTTGACCAGGAGCACTCCTACTAGATTATCAGGTATTATCAGGTATTGGAGTGTTGAGAGATGATGCACAACAACAATTTCTACCACGAAACCAATACCCAACGCAGTTGAAATAACTGTAAAGTATGTCGCCATCGAAACGACTATCGTTACAATCGACCTGATCGCTACGTTACTGCACCCAACCCACACAAAGTGTCAGAGCACAACGGTAAAAAGAGTTCAAGGACAATCAAAATGTAGACAAATGTTCTCTAGAAGTTCTACTACGTGGAGAAGTAAAGCGAGAACAATTTGAGAAAAGGGTAGAAAGATAAGTCACTAGGACTAGATGTGGAATCGCTAGACAACAAGTCTGCAGGAATTAACACCCTTACCAAGGACGTTAAAAATCGAAATTCTCCCGCTCTCACTCGAGACCCTATCCAGGGCCCGCTCCATCAAGAAACAAGCCCACAGGCTTTGTCTATAGTCTGATACAAAGGTTGCAAAGAAAAATATCAAAAGCTTCGCAAAAACCAAGTCCACTCAAAACCTGATAAGTCAATCTGCTTTAACATCACATCATTGCGAACAACTATTCCACTTTGTGGGGAATATGTCCACTAAACGCAAATGAAAACGGCCATACCTGGAAACAGTCCTGATTAACCTGTCATGCGCTAATTGATTCGGCTCGATAATATCTCTCATGTCTCAAACATTGTTCAATGATCTCAAAAGGGCTTTGAAGCCAACTAAACATTGGTTAAAAAGAAAATGATGCGACACTACAGAAAAAAAGCAGAGGAAGGGAAGCACTGCTCTGGTATACAATAGTAGATTTTGGTAGACAGAAGGTGCTCTTTGATAAAAGAGGTAAATTGGTTATCAAAAACAAAGGAGGACCAAGGAACTCTTCATATAATTATTTAAAATGCCTTTATTTGTATGGCATGTTCAATAGAAACAAAGTTTTCAAAATGTGACGCGTTTCGGTTGCATGGAGTACAAAGAAATTCAGGGAGTACAAAGAAATTCTAATACAACGTTCTCTTTTGAACAGCTTTTTCAAATCAGCCCTAATTAGAAGGGGGAGTGGTTACAACATTGATTGGACAACACCTAGTAAGCAATACTATACACATTAAAAAGTGAAATACTGTAGATTAGTTGTCAAAATGTGATCATACCGCGTACAACTGGTTCAGTGATTATAGAGTACTTCTTTCGTGAGGTTAACATGGCTATGAAATGGACTCCTTCATATCTATCACCACTACAGTGGTGTAAGACACATTGATTGACATGTAGTAAAACTCCAACAGATCCCCTTAACATAGGTTGTGAGGTCGGCATCAATTGTTATTGACCTCCGGGGCATTTACATGGAAATTATCTGATGACGTCAGACTCATTCTGAACAGGTTGCAGCCTACTAGGATACTTGGTTTTCTTTCCCTTGGCATGTGTGCTTGTGTAAGCATAAACACACATTTACAAAGGAACATTTAACAAAGATTTATGCTAGGATCATTTAAGGGTTCGAGCAAATACCAGCCTTAGTAAAGTTGAACATTTTACCTGAGGCCTACTGAGGTATACAGCTACAGTGCTCACCAGTTTCATAGGTCATCCCTGTACTCTCCGAAGCTGGTACCTTCCAGCTGTAGACTTATCATGTAGTTATCAACTTGGGACAGCCCTAAGAAACACACCGCTAATTAAGAAAGCCCTCGATATGACATTAGACACAATGCCATGGTAGGGTAATTTTGCCAAGACCGTGGACGTATATAGAATACAGTCCAATTAGATAATTAAGATGTGATATCTAAAATATAGTTATCTTTTGTTTCATTTTCTTTAACACTTAGGAAGTGATCGAGCCATAAACAAGTGCCCCATACAACCATCAGTTAGTGCCACAACAAACTGATGAGTTAATTGATTTGATAAAATAACCGTCGCTCTATTAATTACTCAACTGCTGGGTTAATCTCCCAACTCAATGTGCTGTGTTTGTCACAACCCAACACACTGGGTTGTATAACCCAGCAATACAGTCTAATTTACCCAGCAGTTGGGTCAAGCGCTCAACCTAAGGCTCTGGGTTAGAAGCACGGTTGAATTAACTCAATGCTATGTTTGGCCAATAATTGACCCAGCGCTGGGTCGTCGAAATTACCCAAATTTGATTATTTTTAACCCAGCATTTTTTAAATATATATAAACAATAATTCATTTTGGAACAACATTTTGGAACAATGATTGGAATTGCATATTCGGCATAACCCAATTTCTACCTTTTAAGATGCCAAAATATCAATTGTTTTTCATAATTGTTTTCTGATTGTTTCAGGTCATGCATTCAACAAGATTTGGACGAAGGACTTCCACAGGGCAGCTATTTCCAAAGTTCACTCAAAAAGGCAATCGTTCTGAACTGGGTTTTATTTTTTTAATTTGTTTTTTAAAATAAAAACACAAAAATATATTTTTAACTTCCATTGGTTAATATATTACTTAGTTCTCACGTGATAACTCATTATGTAGTTGTCCCTTTAAACATCCCAAGGTCAACATCCATATAGTGTTCACATTTCTTTCATGTAAATATCGCAGCAACATAAAAAGAATAAACAAGGTATTTGGGATATATCCAGCCTTTGCTATTTTCTTCATTTACCATGCTGATGATTTCAAATTGTATTGGATTTATTTGCGTTTTAAAGACACTGAATTCATGTTGTTTAGTATACATACTGTCACGTTCTGACCTTAGTTTATTTGTATGTCAGGTTGGTCAGGGCATGAGTTGGGGTGGGTTGTCTATGTTTTTTTTTCTATGTTATATTTTCTACGTGTTTGGCCTAGTATGGTTCTCAGAGGCAGGTGTCGTTTATTCATGTGGTTGTTTTGTTCAGTGTTCAGTTGTTTTATTAAGAATATGGACACTTAGTCCGGAGTGTATCCAAATATACAATGGGTTTAAAAAGTATTTAGTCAGCCACCAATTGTGCAAGTTCTCCCACTTAAAAAGATGAGGCCTGTAATTTTCATCATAGGTACACTTCAAAATTAGAGAAAAATGAGAGAAAAATCCAGAAAATCATATTGTAGGATTTTTAATTAATTTATTTGCAAATTATGGTGGAAAATAAGTATTTGGTCATCTACAAACAAGCAAGATTTCTGGCTCTCACAGACCGACCTGTAACTTCTTTAACTTCTTCGAGATAGGGGGCGCTCTTAATTTTTGGATATAAAACGTTAGTTTTAAACAAGATATTTTGTCACGAAAAGATGCTCGACTATGCATGTAATTGACAGCTTTGTAAAGAAAAAACTCTGTCGTTTCCAAAACTGCAAAGATATTATCTGTGAGTGCCCCAGAAGGCGCTGTGTTCCAATGTCTCCTTATATGGCTGTGAATGTGCCAGGAATGAGCCTGCCCTTTCTGTCGTTTCTCCAAGGTGTCTGCAGCATCGTGACGTATTTGTAGGCATTGGAAGATTGACCATAAGAGACTACATTTACCAGGTGTCCGCCCGGTGTCCTGTGTCGAAATTATTGCGCAATCTCTAGGGCCATGCGCGTTCCATTTCTTCAGAAGAGAAAGTCAACTGCCGCAAAGGATTTATCATCGATAGATGTGAAAAACACCTTGAGGGTTGATTCTAAACATCGTTTGCCATGTTTCTGTCGATATTATGGAGTTCATTTTGAAAAAAGTTTGCGTTTTAAATGACTTAATTTTTATTTTTATTGTTATTATTATTTTCTTACCCAAACGTGATGAAGAAAGCGGAGCGATTTGTCAACACAAATAATATTTTTGTAAAAACTGAACATTTGCTATCTAACTGAGAGTCTCCTCATTGAAAACATCTGAAGTTCTTCAAAGGTAAATGATTTTATTTGAATGCTTTTCTGTTTTTTGTGAAAATGTTGCCTGCTGAATGCTAACGCTAACTAGCATATGGATTTCATTTAATTTGTGATTTTCATGAATAGTTAACGTTGCGTTATGGTAATGAACTTGAGGCTGTAGTCACGATCCCGGATCCGGGATGGCTCGATGCAAGAAGTTAAGAGGCTCCTCTGTCCTCCACTCGTTACTCGTATTAATGGCCTACCTTCAAACTCAGTGCCTCTTTCCTTGACATCATGGGAAAATCAAAAGAAATCAGCCAAGACCTGACAAGAATAATTGTAGACCTCCACAAGTCTGGTTCATTCCTGGGAACCATTTACAAACTCCTGAAGGTACCACGTTCATCTGTACAAACAATAGTATAGTAAGTATAAACTCCATGGGACCACGCAGCTGTCATACCGCTCAGGAAGGAGATGCGATCTGTCTCCTAGAGATGAACATACTTTGGCGCGAAAGGTGCAAATCAAACCCAGAACAACAGCAAAGGACCTTGTGAAGATGCTGGAGGAAACAGGTACAAAGGTATCTATATTCACATTAAAACAAGTCCTATATCGACAGGCCGCTCAGCAAGGAAAAAAACACTGCTCCAAAACTGCTATAAAAAAAGCCACTGCACATGGGGACAAAGTTCATACTGTTTGGAGAAATGTCCTCTGATCTGATGAAACAAAAATAAAACTGTTTAGCAATTAATGACCATTGTTATGTTTGGACGAAAAAGGGGGAGGCTTGCAAGCCGAAGAACAACATCCCCACCGTGAAGCACGGGGGTGGCAGCATCATGCTGTGGGGGTGCTTTGCTGCAGGAGGGACTGGCGCACTTCACAAAATAGATGGCATCATGACGGAGGAAAATGATCTGGATATATTGAAGCAACATCTCAAGGCATCACTCAGGAAGTTAAAACTTGGTCGCAAATGGGTCTTCCAATTGGACAAGACCCCAAGCATACTTCCAAAGTTGTGGCAAAATGGCTTAAGGACATCAAAGTCAAGGTACTGGAATGGCCATCACAAAGCCCTGACCTCAATCCTACATAAAATGTGTGGGCAGAACTGAAAAAGCGTGTGCGAGCAAGGAGGTCTACAAACCTGACTCAGTTACACCAGCACTGTCAGGAGGAATGGGCCAAAATTAACCCACAAGCTTGTGGAAGGCTACCCAAAACATTTGACCCAAGTTAAACCATTTCAAGGCAATGCTACCAAATATTAACTCAGCGCATGTAAACTTCTGACACACTAGGAATGTAATGAAAGAAATAAGAGCTGAAATAAATCACTCTCTACATTTCACATTCTTAAAATAAAAGTGGTGATCAGACATAAAACAGGGAATTTTTACTGGATTAAATGTCAGGATTTGGCTAAGGTGTATGTAAAGGTCCAACTTAAATTGTGTACATACACACTACCGTTCAAAAGCCTGGGGTCATTTAGAAATGTTATTGTACCGTTCAAAAGCTTGGGGTCATTTAGAAATGTTCTTGTTTTTGAAAGAAAAGGTAATTTTTTGTCCATTAAAATAACATCAAATTGATCAGAAATATAGTACAGACATGGATAATGCTGTAAATGACTACTGTAGCTGGAAATGTTAGATTTTTTTATGGAATAGCTCCATAGGTGTACAGAAGCCCATTATCAGAAACCATCACTCCTGTGTCCCAATGGCACTTCGTGTTAGCTAATCCAAGATTATAATTTTAAAGGCTAATTGATCATTTGAAAACCCTTTTGCAATTATGTTAGCGCAGCTGAAAACTGATGTCCTGACTAAATAAGCAATTACAACTGGCCTTCTTTAGACTAGTTGAGTGTCTGGTACATCAGCATTTGTGGGTTCGATTACAGGCTCAAAATGGCCAGAAACAAAGACCTTACTTCTGAAATTTGTCAGTCTATTCTTGTTCTGAGAAAAGAAGGCTATTCCATGCAAGAAATTTTAAAGAAATCGTACAACACTGTGTACTACTCCCTTCACAGAACAGCGCAAACTGTCTCTAACCAGAATTGAAAGTGTGGGAGGCCCCGGTGCACTACTGAGCAAGAGGACAAGTACATTAGAGTGTCTAGTTTGAGAAACAGACACCTCACAAGTCCTCAACTGGCAGCTTCATTAAATAGTACCCGCAAAACACCAGTCTCAATGTCAACCGTGAAGAGGCGACTCCGGGATGCTGGCCTTCTAGGCAGAGTTCCTCTGTCCAGTGTCTGTGTTCTTTTGCCTATCTTAATCTTTTATTTTTATTGGCCAGTCTGAGATATGGCTTTATCTTTGCAACTCTGCCGAGAAGTTCAGCATCTCGGAGTCGCCTCTTCAGGAGGAGAAAAGGTGTTCTGTCTGCCTTGAACTTTGGAATTGTCCTCCGGGCTGCAGCAGCATGGAAATGGCTGACAGGTTTAGCCCGGAGAGGGGAGGAGAAAGGGACCCAAGATGGAGGACAGAATAAACATGTACTGTCTATCACTGCATATTTGGCGGTTATCATCAGTGCAGTCCTGCTATCTTTTTTTTGCCTTTCTCGATCAACTGCTGAGATATCTCCAAAACCCTGACCCCACATAGGCTGTAGTCTTCTGGTAGAGAGAGTAAAACGTTAAGTTATCTCAAGACAGATGAAATACTGCGCTGTGCTATGCTTTCACACTATGCAATGTATTGGCACTAAGACGACTGACAAAGCAATAGCAAATCAGCATCACCCAATGCAATGTACAGTACACATGGAGCTGGTGCATAGTAGCTACAAATTATTAGGTATCTACACACTCTCTATGTCCCATGATTGTTAGTGCAGTAGCCAGGCCTGAGGACTATATCCCAGATAGCTGTTCTCTCATGCCGCCAGAGTTTGGTTTGGTCTGTGTGGATCTGGCCCTGGCTCCTCTGTCTCTGCCACTCTATGCCACTGCCATCACTAACAACCCTATCAAACACTCAAACACCCCAGGGGATTCAATGAGGTGTGGATTTTGGGTTGATTGAGATGTCTCCTTTCCTATCCATCTGCTGTTCTAAGCACCGAATTTAACAACATTCTCAAAAAGTCGGAGACACAGTCACAGACAATACAATGTTCTTGCACCTGCAGTTGATGTATTGCGAGAGGCGTGCTGTGGTATCCATCTCACCGACAGGTAACGGCAACAAGGACAGCAGTGTCATGTTGTGAAATGCAATGCATGGGAGAGAGACGCCACCACCGTACCGTGATTAGCTTTTCATTAGTTCCTTGTTATCAATGGCCGATACCATTAAAATGTCAGCGTGCCGACATGCCTGTTTGGTAAACAGAGATGGTATCATGGGAGAAGTTCCTGCCCGGCAGCATGGAACACTGATAGGTCATTTTTCACAACCAGGCAACCAATGAGATGGCCGATCGAGAAAGAATTTGGAATGAACTGACATCCCTTGCCAGTGCATTTGCTACCCTGAGCACACACTAAAAGTGATGTATTATTAAAAACATAATTGCCACACTGCCTATGCTTTAAAGATATTTGTAGTCTCTAGGGGCCCTTTCAAAATCAGTGTTTCAGTGATTTAATTGTGTGGCTTTAGGCATATATCCTTGGATATTAAAATCAATAGTGAGAAATCAGCATAATAAGATAATCAACCGGGAACAACCTTACACGCAACCTGGCTCCCTCTCCTCTCTGAAAATATCTGTCATTGAGGTGTGTATGCAATTATAATAGCTCTCAAACTTCTATTATTTTTTAAGACAAACAGATTATTTTGTAATATAAAACCTTAGCTTGCTCCACAAGCATCCTCATCTACATTGTCAATCCACATTCTCATTTCCTTCAATTAATCACCAGCCTTTATCTAAGGAAGTATTCACTCTCTTTCTTAACTTGACAATCATGATGACTAAATCTAACGAAGGTTAAGGATTACATGCATTCTGAGTACTGCTCTCCCATTCCCCAGCTCTCAAGTACTATAGACTGGTGCAGGCTGCTGTTCACCCCATCACAGGAGGGTTGGATGGACGAGAGCCAAGCCAGGCCTGAGACAAGGCCACTGCCTGTGTGACATAAATCTCAGGCAGACATTGATAGGCTCCAGAACTGCGTGACTGGCAGGAGGAGGCTGACCTGTTTCCTCAGCTCAGTTGTGTAATGTGTCTGTGATTAACTGTCAATCCACCAGTCTGGTGAGTGGTGCTCTGTCTCTATTAGGCTCACTCATCACTGTGACAGGTACTGCACTGTACCCCTGACCTTGGCCACCACACCACAGCCTGGGACTAAGCCAGAGCCAGTAAGAGGTCCAGCCTGGGCATAGAGACAAGAGGCTGGGCACTGGGCAAGGAGAAGGGCACACTGGCAGAGAGGGACACAGTCTAAAGCCCCGGCCTCTAACATGCATCCTTCATCCTGATCTTGTCTGTTTACACTTATAAGATCTGAACACAATCACAATCTTGTAATCGTCCACACCGGTCTTAAAATGTGAGCAAAGAATCCAAGTATAAACATGAGATGCGTTTAGACAGTCAGCCCAATTCTGATCTTTTTTTTCACTAATTAGGATTTTGACCAATCAGATCAGCTCTGAAAAATAGCTGATGTGAAAAGATTGGATGCGATTGGTCAAAAGACCAATTAGTGGAAAGAAGATCCGAATTGGTCTGCCTGTGTAAACACAACCATGGAAACACATACTGTAAAAACTTGTGTACGCATGCACATTGTAGCGGTTTCAGGGGTTGTGTGGTGGATGGACGGTATGTGCCTGCGAGGTTTATGTGTTTTCTGGCTGCCAGGACCACGGACAGCAATGGGAAGTATTCCCCAGAGGCAGGACCATGGACAGCTCAGGGGAAACTGCCAGACAGCAGCAGAACAGCCACACCTGTCTCTTGTTGTAATTAGAGACCAAACGGCAGACAGGTGAAACCAAATCAGGGGCCTCTACTTAACCACGTCCTGGGTTTTCTTTCTTTTGACCCTGGCAGGTGAACGAAGAGGAGAGACAGCATACGGTGGAGAAGGAGGTTTACCGGAATAAAGGAACTGAAGATTTCAACAAGGAGTGAACCCCAAAGACCAAGAGTGGAGGATCTTGCACTGGTGACGACATGTTTGTTTGAGTTTGGAAACCAATCACTTGTTATTGGAGGAAGTGTCAACTGCAGATGACTATGGACATGCAGAAGTTAACTACTGACATCACGGCGGTGAAAATGTCGCAACAGACAATGGGTCTACCCATCGTGGCCACTCGGTATCTGCAGAAAATTATGTTGGTTGATGACGTTGAGGCTTCCTAAAGACATTTTGAGAGCACGGTAGAATGAGAGGCATGGCCACAGGTAAAATGGGCTGGTATACTGACTCCATTTCTTTGTGAGGATGCAAAACAGGCGTCGTCTGATCTGGAAGCAACGGAAGCCAATGACTATGACAATGACTATGATGAAGAAGGAAATATTAGCACGATTGGGAGTCATGGTCTAGTTGAGGGCACAGCAGATCCACACGTGGACGCATCAATCTGAGTAGGCGCCAAGACCTAGGCGCCAAGACCAGGTTTTCAATGTGAAGCAAAGATGCGGAAGAGACCCTGCCACATACCTCTTGTGTCTGAGCCGTTGAATTGCGACTCTACTTTGTCTCTATACTGATGCTTTGCTTGTTTGATTGCCTTGCGGAGGGAATAGCTACACTGTTTGTATTCAGTCATATTTCCATTCATCTTGCCCTGGTTAAAAGCAGTGGTTCTCGCTTTCAGTGTCATGCGAATGCTGCCATCAATCCACGGTTTCTGGTTTGGGAAAGTTTTAATCGTTGCTATGGAAACGACATCTTCAATGCACTTTCTAATGAACTCACTCACCGAATCAGCATATTCGTCAATGTTGTTGTTGGACGCAGTGCAGAACATATCCCAGTCCACATGATGGAAGCAGTCTTGGAGCGTGGAATCAGATTGGTCGAACCAGCGTTGAACAGACCTGAGCGCGGGAGCTTCTTGTTTTAGCTTCTGTCTGTAGGCAAGGAGCAACAAAATGGAGTTGTGGTCAGCTTTTCCGAAAGGAGGGTGGGGGAGGGCCTTATATGCGTCGCGGAAGTTAGAATATCATTGATACAAGGTTTTACCAGCCCTGGTTGCACAATCGATATGCTGATACAATTTAGGGAGTCTTGTTTTCAGATTAGCCTTGTTAAAATCCCCAGCTACAATGAATGCAGCCTCAGGATATGTGGTTTCCAGTTTGCAAAGAGTCAAATAAAGTTTGTTCAGAGCCATCGATGTGTCTGCTTGGGGTGGAATATATACGGCTGTGAATATAATCGAAGAGAATTCCCTTGGTAGATAATGCGGTCAACATTTGATTGTGAGGAATTCTAAATTAGGTGAACAGAAGGACTTGAGTTCCTGTATGTTATTGTGACCACACCACGTCTCGTTAACCATAAGGCATACTGTTTCTGTCGGCGCGATGTGTGAAGAAACCAGCTGGTTGCACCGATTCCGTTAGCGTCTCTCGAGTGAGCCATGTTTCCGTGAAGCAAAGAACGTTACAGTCTCTGATGTCCCTCTGGAATGCTACCCTTGCTCGGATTTCATCAACCTTGTTGTCAAGAGACTGGACATTGGCGAGAAGTATGCTAGGGAGTGGTGCGCGATGTGCCCGTCTCCGGAGCCTGACCAGAAGACCGCTTCGTTTCCCTCTTTTATGACGTGTTTGTTTTGGGTCGCAGGCTGGGATCTATTCCGTTGTCCTGGGTGAAAGGCAGAACACAGTATCCGCTTCGGGAAAGTCATATTCCTGGTCGTACTGATGGTGAGTTGATGTTGCTCTTATATTCAGTAGTTCTTCCCGACTGTATGTAATGAAACCTAAGATTACCTGGTGTACCAATGTAAGAAATAACACGTAAAAAAAAAACTGCATAGTTTCCTAGGAACGCAAAGCGGCTCCGGAAGTGATCATGACAAAGGAGATGATTTTGGACTATGGTAAAAGGAGGGCCCGAGCAGGTTGAGAGCTTCAAGTTCCTTGGTGTCCACATTGAAATAGACATGAAATAGACACATGTCCACAAATGTGTCACAAAATAATGCAACGGTAATTGCCGCTTTTAGTATAAAGACCATTTCCCTCCAAACTCTGCATTGACTGCAGTCTTAAATGGTCTGTTTTTGGCTATACATTTTTCTCTTCTGAAAAAAAGAAAGTGCACTACAGCTGGAAGAAGATGAATATTATTATTATTATTATATATATATTTTTTTTACCCCTTTTTCTCCCCAATTTCGTGGTATCCAATTGTCGTAGTAGCTATCTTTTCTCATCGCTACAACTCCCGTACGGGCTCGGGAGAGACGAAGGTTGAAAGTCATGCATCCTCCGATACACAACCCAACCAAGCCGCACTGATGCACCGGAGGAAACACCGTGCACCTGGCCACCTTGGCTTGCGCACACTGCGCCCAGCCCGCCACAGGAGTCGCTGGTGCGCGATGAGACAAGGACACCCCTACCGACCAAGCCCTCCCTAACCCGGGCGACGCTAGGCCAATTGTGCGTCGCCCCACGGACCTCCCGGTCGCGGCCGGTTACGACAGAGCCTGGGCGCGAACCCAGGGACTCTGATGGCACAGCTGGCGCTGCAGTACAGCGCCCTTAACCACTGCTCCACCCGGGAGGCCCCCAAGATAAATATTATTTTGTAGATTTTCACCAGAAGGGTTTCTATTTTTTCCAGGGGTTCGGCCGAAAGAAACAGTGATTTTCTGCTTTTGTTTTTCTTGAACCTCTTATCGATTGCTATCTCTCCCAGCTGTTAGGAGAGTGAAGTATTTCTCACCCTCTCCATGGTGCCTCTCCTCCATGGTGTGACGTGGTGATACGGAACATGACAAAAGAAGCTTTACTAAACCCTCTATGAATGGATAAAAAGACTGCATACTGTTTAGGGTACTCATTCTGCATTTCAATGTTATCACACCTGAATCATGATACACATACCTATGTTTAGTATGCTATGGACATCTAAACAACACAACAATAGTAACTGCTGACCATTGAAGTATTATGAATAGTTCGAGCTGGATTCAGTTCTATAAATAATGACGTGTTGTCAGCGAACCACAGTGGAAAGCTCCACACAGTAATCTTTATGAAGGATCATCTGTGCCTCTTCCTCAAAAAGAATCAGAAAGTGTCAACATGCCAAACTCTGAAGAGCAGCAAGGCCATTAGGCACCCATGGCGAGTGGTGTGCTGTGCTGAACTTCAGAGGGTTTGTGAGCGAGCGGCGTTGGAAAGCCCTGCCAAGCTCCAGCCTGAGGGAGCTGACGAGCTTATGGCCCCGCTACCCGCCTCTGAAACCAGGCTGATGTCATCAGCTAAGCATGCCTACAATCAACAATGAAGCCAGATGGAGAGAGACCGGAGCCTTCAATGACTAACTCCACACTAGATAAGAAGCCAAAAGGTATACTACAGCTAGCGTTCTGAAATAACCTTTCTATTTTTATTTTGTTACACTCTCGATTCATCATGTAGAAAGTCTATATTTTTAAGGGCATGTTTTTTAATCTAGCCTAAGAATATGAAATCCACTTAAAGTAGCACTAATGAGCAGTGTTTGTGGGAGCTTATACTCAGATAGCCTACATGACCTTGTTTGAAAAAGATCTTATGTTGAAAAAAGAAAAGATCCACACGTCACTTCCTGAAGCTTTGAAATCAATGTTCAACAGAACTAATACTTTATTTGATGCTCTTTATGAGAGTGTAGAATGTAAAGGGAAATGTGCATCACACCGACTCATTCCTCTGTATTTACGATGTTTCGTATCCGTTGTGCAACTAGTTCTACAGATATATTTTGTATATGCCTTGTAAAATCCTGATCCTAATTCCTAAACATATGGTTCTTCTTGTCCCAAATTAGCTTTCCTTTTAGACTGGATCATAGCTATGCTGAAACACTAACAGACCATTATAGAAAAACAAGACCACAAGAGATCCAATAACCTATGCAGGGAGAAAATCAAGCATGACAGGTCCTTGCACCAAATGGGTGGAAAGGAGCTGGGAATGAGTCCAGGGAGATCCAAAGTTCACCTCCCCCTCCCTCTTTCTCCCTTATTCACTCTTTTCCTATCCTTCAAAAATGTCTGCCTCCCCCTCTCTATCTCCCCTTAGCCACTGTACGCAGTAATGTAAAATCTGCTCTCTCCTCTCTGAGGCGCGCTGGGCATTAATCAATCTAGTCTGGCCACATTAATGGACGTGTCGATGAGAATTACTCAGACAGACAGAGAATTTGCTCAGGTTTCACTCTGCATTACTATCAGTGACCTTCTACGTGAGGAGAATCCATTAGCAAAACCTGTGATTACACATTGCCCATGCTGGCATGTACACACGCATCTCTAGAACAGGCGCTGATTGCACATGCCCATACTCCATAGTGTTTCCCCTATATTCGTCTACGCCACTCCAAAAAATATATATACACACAGTACCAGTCAAAAGTTTGGACACACCTACTCATTCCAGGATTTTTCTTTATTTTTACTATTTTATACATTGTAGATTAAGTGACAACATCAAAACTATGAAATAACACATGAAATCATGCAGTAACCAAATAAAGTGTTCAACAAATCAAAATATATTTTATATTTGAGATTCTTCAAATTAGCCACCCATTGCCTTGATGACAGCTTTGCACACAATTGGCATTGTTCCCTCGTTCACAGAGACTGCTGTTCACGTGAAAGCTACATATATTAACTCAATTGGAAATTACCTTTAAATTTCAAATCACGCTACACGCTACAGCACGGACCTTCGGCACTATGGATTGAATTGAGCCCTTGTGAACCTTGAGCTTCCGCGCACATAAACTATATGAGTGGGAGATGACCAACTCACAAGTTGGTGCTGTAGAAGCAAGCAGTAAATTGCGGGGCAGTCAGCCAAAACAACGGTCAACAGGTAGCAGGAGCATTCGTATACCAACTTATCAGCGTGGATGAGCGTGAAACTTTGACTGGGTGTATTAGTAAAGCTGGCTAATTAGGGTGTGATTCTGATTCTACTAACACAATAAGAGATTATAAAACTGCTGAGCACTTAACCAGTATGGCTACCACAGAATTCTGCAGTGATACGCCATCCCATCTGGTTTAGTGGGACTATCATGTGTTTTTCAACAAGGCAACCCAACACCCCTCCAGGCTGTGTAAGGGCTATTTGGACTGTTGGAAAAGCATTCCATGTGAAGCTGGTTGAGAGAATACCAAGAGTTTGCAAAGCTGTCATCAAGGCAAATGGTGGCTACTTTGAAGAATCTAAAATCTGTTTCGATTTTTGGTTTACTACATGATTCCATATGTGTTATTTAATAGTTCTGATGTCTTCATTATTAATCTACAATGTAGAAAAGCGTAAAAACAAAGAAAAACCCTTGCATGAGTAGGTGTGTCCAAACTTTTGACTGGTATTGTACATCACAGAAGACTGAAATATAACAAAACTGTTTGACATGGAAAAAACAGATGTATCGTTTTTTTTTAAATCTTTATAATCGTTATTAATTATGAAATTAAGAAAAATATTATTGACCTTCCACCCATGAGGCCACAGAGGGCATTTTCGGTCATTGACTGCAGGAAAGGGCTACGTATGCAGCGCCCCTCATTGCTGGCTCAATAAACACATTTATTATTTCACTTTAATATCAGTGAAATATCATGTGTTTTGATTTAGAATGGACTATTATCATGTACCTGTATCAAAACAGTGTCAGTGGGAAAAAATAATGTAATCTATGCACTTAAATAGCGAATGGAGGACGCTTTTCCCCATGGTTTATTTTCATGCCAGACAGGTAGGCTATCTCCTGTTGTAAATATAAGCAATGTGCTTAATATTAGGAAAGTTGATAAATAAATATAGTAGGTCTAGCCTATAGAAATCTGCTGGGATCCTCCTCTTTTCATTAGCGGCCATCAGTCTGTTTTCTCCCGCAATTGCATAGCCTATAAAAATGTTGCGCAACATGAGCTCATAGGCTCTCATGAAGTGTTTGATAAAACTTTCAAATACATTTACATTGATGTCAGAGTGATTAGAGTGACAATAGAGTGCTGAGTACCAGGCAGTTGGCAAGTTTGGTAGGCTACTAAGTTTGGTAGGCTACTAGAGCTTGGAGAAGCCTAATTACCGCGACTAAACGGTCATGTGGAATTTGACTGCCTTCATGACTCGTGACCACCAGTGTGGCGGTAATACAGTCACCACAACAGCCCTAAGCATGTCTGACTTTTGTGAATAGGAAGGAAATTGTCCAGGTCACTTATCTATTTTTTAGATTATGGGGATATTATCTATGTGCATGTTTCGGCATCTACACTTAAACCACGAGATACTGTTTTCCATTGTGTCCTTAGGTTTATTACTGGTGATAGTTATAGAACTCACCATTGTGTTTTGTATTAAAAAGTGGGTTGGGCCTCATTTGTATGTAAGGAGAGAGCAGCATTTAATTGTGTTTATCTACAAAGCAGAACTTCCTATGTACTTATCAACAATAATTCAAATTACCAAACCCGGTCTCAGGTTTGGATACCACTGGAGGCCCCTTCGGTCTCAGTTTTTTTTGCGGCCTTTATGTGGAACAACTTACAGAGCCGTCTGAAATGAGATGTTCTGCCCCCCTTGGTCAGTTCAGAGCGGAGATTGTGAGTCGAGTGGAGCTGGAGCAGAGCGAGAAGCGGAGTGACCCCAATTTGACTGGAGCGAGATTCCCAAAGGCTGGAGAGTAGACCTTCTCGCCTGCTCCAATTTCCCTCCAGAAGCACTCACTACACAAGCTCAGGGATAACTAAAGCGTGTCATTGTAGCAAAGTATTTATAGACTAAAAATCTGATGTCCCAAAAGTTTTGCTAATTTTTGTTCTATTATCTATACAATATGCCATAAATGATTTTGGCCTGGCATATTCCCACGTTCAAGAAGCTTTTAGTTTTGGATTGGGTTATTTTACCTAAAACCTTTAGGCCTACTTATATAAAAATGTAAAACTCTGCATCTCTGCCAAGGGTGGCCAAAAGGGTGTTTAGCATCCACCGTGGCTCTGCAAGTGTGGAGAGGAAATTCTCCGCTGCTGGCCTGCTCTCCAGGCACCATCGCATGAGTCTGATGCCAAAGGCACCAATAAGTCATTTTTAGTTGAATTTGTATTTCATTCTAAGTCATAGAATATATGCAAACTTTGTAGACTATAATGATTTAATACAACAAAATGTTGTTTAAATGCTGAGCGCTTTATGTCCCTACCTCTCCCTGTCTGAGTCTGTAATACCAACATGTTTCAAGCAGACTACCATAGTCCCTGTGCCCAAGAACACTAAGGTAACCTGCCTAAATTACTATGTCTGTAGCCATGAAGTGCTTTGAAAGGTTGGTCATGGCTCACATCAACATCATTATCCCAGAAACACTAGACCCACTCCAATTTGCATACCGCCCTAACAGATCCACGGATGACGCGTGTTCAGTCCCCTCCTGTACTCCCTGTTCACTCATGACTACACGGCCAGGCACGACTACAACACTATCATTAAGTTTGCCGATGACACAAGTGGTAGGCCTGATCATCGACAAGAGCTTCAAGTTCCTTGGTGTCCACATCAACAAACTAACATGGTCCAAACACACCAAGACAGTTGTAAAGAGGGCACGACAAAACCTATTCCCCCCCAGGAGACTGAAAAGAGTTGGCATGGGTCCTCAGATACTCAAAAGGTTCTACAGCTGCACCATCGAGAGCATTATGACTGGTTGCATCACTGCTTGGTATGGCAACTGCTCGGCCTGCTCGGCCTGCAAGGCACTACAGAGGGTAGCCACCCTAGTCATAGACTGTACATGTACATATTACCTTAATTAACACGACTAACCGGTGCCCCTGCACATTGACTCCGTACCGGTACCTCCGTATATAGCCTTGCTATTGTTATTTTACTGCTGATCTTTAATTATTTGTTCCTTTTATATCTTATTCTTATTTTTTTGTAGGTATTTTTTATATGCTGTTTAATATGACATTATATGCTGTTTAAGATGACGCAATTATGTGCACTTCTTCCATTCACCTTTTCATGTTATTCAAATACTTTTCATTCAAACCATATGGCTTGGTTTCAGGTAGTCAGAAAAATAGATTGGATTTGGTTAAATTGTGATTTGAATGAATGGAGCAAATTTGGAGCGCCAGTTTTTTCCCCCTGTGAGCGTAGAGACGTTTTTAGCAGAGCGGTTGGAAAGGACTTGGCGTGTCAGAGCGCTCAATGAGCGGGATCTTCAACCACTCAACTCCGCTCACATACTCTGGTTCAGAGTAATGATCGGAGACCTCTATGTTGATAAATGTGTCAGTTTTTCTTAATATATTTGGTAATTTTGTATATTGCATGTATTTATGCAGGGCTCATCTTTAAAAGAGGCCCTAGTCTCAGTATGACTTCCCTGCCAACATAAAGATAAATAAAAATAAAAACATCTTGTAGCTCTGTGTGGACCGTGCCTTGGAGAGTTATGGGCCGATGTGATGGAGACCCAAGTGTGACTGCTGTGGAGCAGCAGAGACAGGAGGAGCCCACAGCCGGCAGCATTAGACACAAGCCTTTGAACTGGTGAACCTGTTAAGCACTCACGCTTAAGACGTTGGGGAGATAGATTTGCAGCACTGTAAACAACAGCGCCTCGTCTCATCTCGTCCATATCCACACGGACACATAAACACACCCTCACGCATGCACATACACACAGTTCCTGTCCACACACACAAGCCTAAATGTGGGAACGCTTAAGCCTTGCCGTACTGCACAACTTCTCATGGTGTGAGGGGGTTGATTAGACCCGATTAAGGGTCCAAGGAAACAGGATTAGCCCAACTCCGCTTTCTAATGAATTGTCTTGGTGTTTAGCCAATAAATCATTGTAATCTCCTTCTGTTAAACTTGGTCATGAAGCCGTGAGATATGTGGAAGGGGGAATATCTATCTTTTTGGTCCTCGGTTAATTAAATTAAAGAGATAGGCCAGTGCATTTCATTACGGAAATTGTTGAGCATTGCTAGATTAGAGCATTGCTATATGTATTCTGTGGCTAGTTCAGTCTTTTTTTGTGTGTGTGTTGGTTTTAGCCTGCAATGGAGAGCAGGGGTGCTGGAACCACAATGAGTAGACAGAGGATGGATGTAGCAAGGGCAGGCAGCAGACTGGTACAGGGGTATTTAGAGCCATGGTGACTGGCAGACTTCTGGGAAAGGGGAAGTCTGCCCTAAAGCAGAGATGCCCTGAAGCTATAGCAATATATGCCAGGAGGAGACATGTAGCAGTTGGCATAGTGCATCTTGAAGCCCCTTCCTAGGCAGAGCCTCTCTCTGTGCAAAGGCTGGTTGCAGGCCACTGACACACCCTGCAGTCTAGATGGCTGCAGCTGGAGCCAGTGTGTACGATTATACAGCATGTGTAATTCCCCAGCCACAAGCTTAGCCATATTACCTAATTTTCTTCTCTGAGAGAGAGAGAGAGTAAGAGAGAGCAAAAGAGAGAGGAGATGTCGCTAGGGTCCACTGAGATGGTGTATTTATGCTCCTGGTTCCCAGCGGGCGCCCGCATATTAGGAGTTAAGCGACGTGGAAATCCAGCAGCTGTTTCCGAGACTGTTCTGCGACCATGTGAGGAACAGCCAGCTACAGACCACAGACAGTCCCTGCCACCTCAAAGATTCGTCGAGTGAGGAGAGGAGAAAAACATGCTTCCGATGCCATTGGGCAGCTCCATGTCACCGCTCTGATGTGAAACTCTCTCCACTCTACCAAATGTTTCCCAGAGGATTGATACCAAAAGTCCTCATTTTCTTTGCAATGAAAAACCTTACAAATGCAAGATATAAAATAATCTGAGTTTCGCCCAGAAGTTATGTTTATAGCTTTTGTTATTGCTCCCTTTAGAATGTATGACCCCCAGCAAGGTGACATGGAGGCTGCCTAGTGCCTAAGCGCACAGCAGCGTGAACTGAAACTTCATTATTGTACTGTCATACTAAAACTGATGTAGGCTTTAGTGCAGTCTCTCTTTGGCACTCAAACTTCAAACTTCCAAAAAATGACATAGATGAACAACACCTGACTCTCAGTCACAGCACTCTCCTCTGGCATCTAGCCTAGAGTCAAATGCTTTTTAAAGCCAAAATACTGTATGTGTGCATCCCGGGTGTGTGAGTGAGTGTGTATATAGTGGTTATTTACACTAGTGTTGCGTTTGAGTGACACAAATGTACAGTGCCATTATTTTAGAACATCAGCCCAGAACTCCCATCATACCATATTAATAGCATTTATGCCTGAGCAAATGGCTTCAGACAGCTCCTCGTAGAGAATCCTCAGCAGTCATTTGGTGTAACAGCCTGGGAGTGCTCCTCAGAGAGACAAGCTCGCTCCTCTCTGCACTGATGTTAAGCTACATAACAACAACAGTATTGCAAGGCTTTTCTAGTTTTTGTTGGATTACATTTTCTCCAAGAACAACTTGAAGACTTCAATCTCTGGCCAGTGCACAAATATTGTGCCAAGTTGTAAACCTGAGTGAAGATGTAAATCACAAGGAATTACATTAATTAGATAATCAGGATAAATGTAACCAGCATTATGACATAATAAAATGACCATGATTCACAATAACATAATCCCATATCCTCCCAAACTTTTGAAGCACCAACCGGCACAGCCAAACATGATCACTATCCAAATGATTACTCTCATTATCAGTGCCTAACTCTGTCCTCTGCTCCTCATTACACACTTCTCTCTCTTTACTTGACATTTAGAGACACATAGTGTATTTCGCTCCCAGGCACGGATCTCAGGCTTTTACTGTTTCTCCCAAATGTAATCTCCTCAACTCCATTACCATACTCTGCTTTGCTCTAGTTCGACAGTTTCTCGTGATGTCTCCTGCGCAAGGCTTTTCCTCTTGCACACATGCAGCCAGCTTGAGATTTGTTGCTGGAGGAGAATGAGAGAAACGTCTGAGTCCACTTCTGAGGGATAGACTGTCAAAACATGGCGGAGGAGGCCAATTATCCAAGCCGTGAGGAAGACTGCTGTTCATGTGCTTGTTCTTAAGGGAAGTGAGCTGTATCCGTCTCTTACTGAATCCCAATCAGAACCCTTTCTTCCACAACCCCATGGCTTCTTATATATATACACGCACGCATGCACACGCACGCACACACACACACACACACAGTGACGTCCGTCACTGGCCGCGGGCAGCGTTTGGTTCTTTAACGCACACACATATTCATCACTCCTCCCTGCGCCATTATAAGATAAGTTAACAATGTGGGTCGACACACAAATTAACTTCTGTCTTGGTGCATGCATTTCACACTTGTCAATGTTCATATTTGAGAGATACAATAATTATTATACTTATCAATGTTGTGGATGAGCGCATTGTTTGTTTGTTCTGTTTCTCTCTCTCCATCTCTGTAGCTTCCGGGTATGCTGGAAAAGGACCCGAGCTAAGGGAATTGGGTTGGCTTTATAGTGCCTGTCCCAAATGGCTCATTAATGCATATGGGCATATTGAAAGATATTGTCAGTAGTGATGTAATGTTGTAAATGTTATGTTGTGATATTGTTTAAAACCGTGTTGCAATGTATATCCTTTAGTATGTTTAGTTCATGGAAAATGTAGGTTTGTATTGTTAATTGATTAATTAATTAGGGTTAATTGTTCTGAGGGGAGGGGCTAGCCCTACAAAAGGAGCCTCTCTTTCAGTCATAGAAGGGCATTTTGGATTGAGCTGTGGATGGGGCAGCATTGTTTTTAAGCTGTCCCATAAGGTAGACGTTGATGGCAGTACTGTTGTTTTTTGTTCCGGAATTCACTTGTAAATAAACACCTTTGCACAGAAGAACTTTTGCGGTTCCGCCATCTTTTTATTTTGATAGAGGTTAGGTTATCCAGTTTATCCTTCTGGCCTACTCTACGTGACACACACACACACACAGGTAAGAGTCATTAAAACTTGTGGTGGTGGTAGCCGGCCAGTGACACTGCCTAAGGTTCAGTGCAGGATTTCGGGCGGTGTCCGGCTTGTGATGACTGTTTAACAGTCTGATGACCTGGAGATAGTAGCTGTTTTTCAGTCTCTCGAGTCCCAGCTTTGATGCACCTGAGCTGTCTACGCCTTCTTGATGGTAGCGGGGTGAACAGGCCGTGGATCGGATGGCTGAGGTCCTTGATGATCTTCTTGGACTTCCTGTGACACTGGGTGCTGTAGATATCCTGGAGGGCAGGCAGTGTGCTCCTGTTGATGAGTTGGGCTGACCGCACCACCCTATAGAGTGCCCTGGGTTGCAGGAATATAAGGTAGTATGGTTATGTGTGCCTTGTGATATAGACGGCCTCATGTTGGTCATGCACTGATCAAGTTTAAAACATCTGACATTATGTCCTCTACTACTGAGCCACTCCCGCCCAATACTGATTTCACTAACTCTTGTCATCTCTGCCAACTCAATACTCAATTAAAAGCTTGATTCAGACTGGAGGATTTGAGAGAGCTACCCCATAAAGGGATGCTTCTAAAAGGGTTTCACACCGCTATTCAGCGCTTCTCTCCCCTCGACCCAAAATTCTAAGCGAAGTTCAAGCACATAGATGTTTTGAACAAAGAGTTATCGAGACAGATAGATGGTCAATGTCTAATTTGAGAGGCTTTTTTCACATGCAATATAGCCATATGGCCTTTATAAAATCGAATTTAAAAGTGAATCGGCTTAACACATATCAATGAGAATAATAAAGTTTGGTGGGGCCTGAGAAGCTAATTATCAGCAGTCTGGTTAAAAGCCACGACAAAGGCAGCATACTAAGTGGATTGAAACCGAGGAGATACACAGCAGCCAATTTTGTCACAATGCCTCAACTGCAACAAATGGCCTAAGCTTTTTACCTCATTATCACCTCTTGATGGTAGCGTCATAGTTGACAGATAACCTGCTAATAAACAAACTACACAAAACAAAATGTCATAAAAACAACTCTGGTGGAAGGCAGCCAAGCCATTTACAAGAGTGGAAGCAGGTGATAAATGCAGTGCGGTGTAGTTTATAGATGTGTGGTCCCACATTCCCCAGGTATAGGACAGGTAGTCATGTGGAGTGCCGTTGATCACTGCAACCTGATATAATGTATTGCTTATTGTGTATAATTGAAATAGCCATCCATCTCCTGAAAGGCATTCCGCTTGCATCAGGCCTTCCACAGTCATTATCATATCAGTTAACATGATTATATGCAAATGACTCCACCCATCAGAGGCATCTACATATCAATTACGTTGACAGTGAGTTGTGTGCCACACAAGTTATTATGGTAATACTCCAGAAATAGATTGCATTTAAGAGGCAGCGAGAGAAGGAAAAAGTGAGAGAGAAGGGGGAACGAGAGGAGATGGAGAGGTTCGGTCCTCAGATCCCCTTCCCTCAAGGACTCGTGGCAATTCAACCAGATGCCGACTCAATTGCAGCTTACATCCAAAACCTCTGAAGTATGTACAGTAGCACCCATGTTACACAGGGCACTGACTTTACAAACACATGGTGGTGGCTTAAACCCTCAAAGTGAAGAGCTGTAACAGTATATTTCCCCCCAAGCAAGGCACTGAACCTTACAATGAAAATCCAGCATACGATAGAGAGCAATGTCAATTTGATGATGTCTGATCATCAAGTTTATGATGTATGCCATTGTTTAACCTTCAGCAAAACAAGCTCAAAATGTTTAAAGGGTTCTATTGTACAAGCATTTTACTTTTGAGTTTTTGATGTGGTATTGAATATGGGCAATGATATGATGAAACTGTTCTTGGTTCTCTTCTTGGAGAGCAAGACAAAGAATGCGAATCCTTTTGACAAAACACATACTGCATAGTGACATGTCATGGATACAGAAGCAACTTTGAGAAACAAGATAAATCAATAAAGTATACTCTTAGAGACAACCAAGGTTCATGAAATCAATAATTTGCTAGTAACATGGCATTCATTCTGACAATCTCTGAAACTCACTTAGATAATACCTTCGATGATACAGTGGTAGCAATATATGGTTATAAGATCTACATAAAATACAGAAATGCCAAGGGTGGAGGTGTGGCCGTTTATATTCAGAACCACATTCCTGTAAAGCTTAGAGAGGATCTCATGTTAAATACTGTTGAAGTAATATGGCTACAGGTTCATATATTTCACCTAAAGCCCATTCTGGTGGGAAGCTGCTATAGACCACCAAGTGCTAACAGTCAGTATCTGGACAAATAAAATACAATTTTATTGGTCACATACACAATGTAAATTAACGTGAGAAATACTTGACAATGTATGTGATATCAACAGAGAGGTACATTTTCTGGGTAATTTAAATATTGACTGGCTTTCAACAGGCTACCACTGAAGAGAAATCTTCTAACTTTAACTAGTGCCTGCAATCTGGTTCAGGTTATCAGTCAACAGACCAGGGTAGTTAAACAGCACAGGAAGGAAATCATCAACATGTATTAATCACATCTTTACTAATGCTGCAGAAATTAGCTTGAAAGCAGTATCCAAATCCATAGGCTGTAGTGATCACAATATAGTAGCCATATCTAGGAAAACCAAAGTTCCAAAGGCTGGGCCTAATATGGTGTATAAGAAGTCACACAATACATTTTTTGATTCCTATGTTGTTGATGTAAAGAATATTTGTTGGTCCGTGGTGTGAAATGAGAAGGAACCAGACGATGCATTTGACACATTTCTGAAATTGCTTATCCCAGTTACTAATAAGCATGCACCCACTAAGAAAATTACTGTAAAAATTATGAAGAATAGAAAAAATTGTATGTATGAGAGGGATGAGGCAAAAGTAATGGCAAATTGAGAAATCATGAGACTAAACTGAATAATAAACTACATTATGAAACAAAGCTCAATGGCATAAAGAATTATAGTAAAAAGCTTTGGAGTGCTTCAAAATACATTTTGGGCAAAAAGGAAAACTCCACCATCATTCATAGAATCAAATGGCTCATTCGTCACAAAACCCACTGATATTACCAACTACTTTCATCATTTTCTTATTGGTGAGATTATCAAACTTAAGCATGACAGCAATGAATGTTGACACTTGACATCTACGTATATCTTACCAAATTATGAAAAGACAATAATTATAATTTTGAATTCTGTAAAGTGAGTGTAGAAGAGGTGAGGATAATAGCGGACGATATTGCCAATCCTATTTGCAATATTTTCAATTTAAGCCAACTAGAAAGTGTGTGCCCTCAGGCCTGGAGGGAAGCAAAAGTCATTCCCCAATGTTAGAATATTAAAGCCCCTTTACTTTAAATAGCCAACCAATCAGCCTGTTACCAACCCTTAGTAAACTTTTGGGAAAAATTGTGTTTGACTAGATACAATGCTATTTTAAACAGACTTTCAGCACACTTATAGGGAAAGACATTCAACAAGCACTTACACAAATGACTGATGATTGGCTGAGAGAAACTGATGAAAAAAAGACTGTGGGGTCTGTTTTGTAGGACTTCAGTGAGGCTTTTGACATTATCGATCAGTCTCCTGCCGGAAAAAAATAGATATATTTTACTGTAAATATTTATCACATTCCTTATGTATGATCATATATTTTCTTACATTGAATGTTAATATTGTTTTTAACCCCTGTTTCAAGGAAGTGATGTCACTGAGTACTGCTCTTATAAATGCAACATTCCTCCCCCACCTGCGATATGGATGCCTGATGAAGACCAAAGGGTCGAAACATTGTTACAATAAAATCACATGGGAGCATCAGCAGCAGTGTGCGGCACTTCCATTTCTGTTTTCCATACCATGAACATGCCCTCATAATGTCCTGAAAATCCAATCCATGTTAACATCTTGAATCTTGAATTTAGACCCATGCACTTTTGCAATGAGGGATGAAGGCTAAGCTTAATATTACAACTGTTCTCTTAATATAATGCTGTTCTCTCATCTAATCAATTATCTTTAAATGGTTTAAAGAGCAACAGTCCCTGCAAATATTAGCAAGTATGTTGCATAGGGCATAGTACAGTACGTGACCGTCCAAAGCCATCTTGACACAATACACAAGGAAATACATTTCTTCTGCCCCTGTTTAGGGTTGCAGATGCTGCTTTCATGTCCTCGCCTGGACAACCTTTTTCATAAGAAGATATTGATAAAAACGCAAACAAACTTGCTGGATCACCTTGACCCAAGTGAGTCAACATGGCATGTTGACTCACTTGGGTCAAGGTGATCCAGCAAGTTTGTTTGGGTGTGCTGCTGAGTGTGCTGCCTGTGTCTCAATTAAGTTGTTAAACCGACAACCTTACTCATAGAGGTCCTCTTGTTGTCCCTGTAATGTGACACTAATTATAAAGACAGTGCCGCCAGAAGGGGACACATTACCATACAGCCTGTGTGTGTCCCTGTGCCTTTGTTAACGTTGATGTGTTTGGATTTAACTATCATTAGTTATAATAGAGACATGAGGGGTGCCATAGCACAGGGTTTACACCAGGAGTTGTCTATAAGAGGAAGGGTTATGGTGGGTGAAATTAAGCTTGGGAGGAGCTGAGTGCAGGGAAAACGGTCACATGTGGTAATACTGATAAGGCGAGAGAACCGTGGATAAGCAGGTCGAGGTCAAGTTAAGGGAAAAGGAAATGTTTATTGCTCGTATAACTTAGTTTACTGCCTAGCAATAAAGATGTAATGTTTAGCGAGAAGGAGGAGACTACACCCAAAGTGGGGTGCATAAGGTTGAAGTCAGAAGTTCGCATACACTTAGGTTAGAGTCATTAAAACTCATTTTTCAACTACTCCACAAATTTCTTGTTAACAAACTATAGTTTTGGCAAGTCGGTTAGGACATCTACTTCTTGCATGACACAAGTCATTTCTCCAACAATTGTTTACAGACAGATAATTTCAATTACCATTCACTGTATCACAATTCCAGTGGGTCAGAAGTTTACATACAATAAGTTGCCTGTGCCTTTAAACAGCTCAGAAAATTCCTGAAAATGATGTCATGGCTTTAGAAGCTTCTGATAGGCTAATTGACATCATTTGAGTCAATTGGAGGTGCACCTGTGGATGTATATCAAGGCCTACCTTCAAACTTAGTGCCTCTTTGCTTGACATCATGGGAAAATCAAAAGAAATCAGCCAAGACCTCAGAAAAAAATTGTAGACATCCACAAGTCTGGTTCGTCCAAGGGGGCAATTTCCAAATCCCTGAAGGTACCACGCCCATCTGTACAAACAATAGTATGCAAGTATAAACACCATGGGTCCACGCAGCAGTCATATCGCTCAGGAAGGAGAAGTCTTTATCTCCTAGAGATGAACGTACTTTGGTGCGAAATGTGCAAATCAATTCCAGAACAACATTAAAGGTGCTGGAGGAAACAGGTACAAAAGTATCTATATCCACAGTACAACAAGTCCTATATCGACAATAACCTGAAAGGCCGCTCAGCAAGGAAGAAGTCACTGCTCCAAAACCACCATAAAAAAGCCAGACTACGGCTTGCAACTACACATGCAGACAAAGATCGTTATTTTTGGAGAAATGTCCTCTGGTCTGATGAAACAAAAATAGAACTGTTTGCCCATAATGACCATCGTTATCTTTGGAGGAAAAAGGGGGAGGCTGGCAAGCCGAAGAACATCATCCCAAATGTGAAGCACGGGAGTGGCAGCATCATGTTGTGGGGGTGCTTTACTGCAGGAGGAACTGGTGCACTTCATAAAATAGATGGCATCATGAGGGAAGAAAAGGATCTGGATATATTGAAGCAACATCTCAAGACATTTGTCAGGAAATTAAAGCATACATGCAAAGTTTTGGAAAAATGGCTTAAGGACAAAGTAAAGGTATTGGAGTGGCCATCACAAAGCCCTGACCTCAATCCTATAGAAAATGTGTGAGCAGAACTGAAAAAGCATGTGCGAGCAAGGAGGCCTACAAACCTGACTCAGTTACACCAGCTCTGTCAGGAGGAGTGGGCCAAAATTCATCCCAACTTATGGAAGCTTACCTGAAATGTTTGACCCAAGTTAAACAATGTAAAGGCAATGCTACCGAATACTAATTGAGTGTATTTAAACTTCTGACCCACTGGGAATGTAATGAAAGAAAGAAAAGCTGAAATAAATAATTCCCTCTACTATTATTCTGACATTTCAAATTCTTAAAATAAAGTGGTGATCCTAACTGACCTAAGACAGGGATTTCTTACTAGGATGAAATGTCAGGAATTGTGAAAAACTGAGTTAAAATGTATTTGGCTAAGGTGTATGTAAACTTCCGACTTCAACTGTATAACACCACTATTGTAACCATGTCTTTGTCGATTCAGCTGTTTTCTCCTTTGGGAAGAATAAACTTGGTTTAGGCTTTCATAGTGTCCGTCGAGTTCTTACTCTGGTAATTAGAAACCCAACAACGTCAAGCCACTTCCTCTGCCCTCTGTGATTAAAATGTGTTATGAGTGACATGGAGGGCCAGTCATCAACTAATCGTGTACAGGAAAGCAAGGTCACAAAGTGTTTCACACAAAAACTCTGAGAACACTCATATTAACCAAAATATGGCTTAGAAGGTTTGTGTATGACCCTGACAAAACATGGTTCAATTGACCAATTAACATTACAAATCTAGGTCAAAGTTCAATGTGAGAAAAAGTACAAAGTAGAAATTGCCTCGATGAATACAGACATGCCCTCACAGAAAACATGTCCATATTGGCACGATGCGGGCCCAACGGGGGTTAAAATATTGGCCCCATGTAAAGCTGACAATATTGAGCCAATGCGCCTTTGCTCCTCAGCTCCACGTTGGCCCCCAAGGCATTTGCCCAGTGTGGGCAGCCCATATTACTGTACTGTCGGAGCTAGAAGCACAAGCATTTCGCTACACCTGCAATAATATCTGCTAAACATGTGTATGTGACCAATAAAATTAGATTTGATATCTGGTGAAGGCATGTCACATTTGTCATAACGAGGAGACCAAGGCGCAGCAGGATAAGAATGCATTCTTCTTTTATTACACGAAGAACACTTAACAAACTAACAAAACAACAAAATTAAAGTGAAGCTGACAGGCAACTACACATAGACAATAACCCACAAACCCAAAATGAAAAATGGCAACCTGAATAGGATCCCCAATCAGAGACAACGATAAACAGCTGCCTCTAATTGGGGAACCAATTCAGGCCACCATAGACCTACAATTACCTAGACCTAACCAAAACCCCATAGAATATACAAAAAACCCTAGACAAGTCAAAAACACAGATAGCACCCTTGTCACACCCTGACCTAACCAAAATAAGAAAGAAAACACAAATAACTAAGCTCAGGGCGTGACAAGGCAGACCTCACTTTGCCTGAAATAAGCCAATAATTTTTCAGCAAACATGCCCACATTGGAATGATGTGGGTCCAATGCGGCCTAAAATATTGGCCCATGTAGGCTGCCCACATTGGGCAAATGCACCTACGATTTAATAGGAATGTATTTATTATTTATTTATTACATTTTAATCTAATGAATAAATTGCATACTTTTCAAGCCATAAAAGTATTTCTGGGAAGTGATACATTGTTTCAGAAAATCAACCAAGTTGTGACAGCCATACGTATACACTGAGTGTATAAAACATTAAGAACACCTTCCTATGCAGGGAATGTATTTATTTTGTCAGGCCTCGGTGAATACTAAATGTCATCTCATTTGGCATGAGCTAATGAGGCTACAGTCCCCTCAGCTAGATAAACAGTCCTCTCAAGCAAGAAGACATAAAACAAATGAATTGAATTACCTTTAGAGAAAAGAAAATGCCTTGGTGTCGACCCAGGACCTCTTTATCTCCCTGCTAATATACTTTATCAACGTCACGTCTAGGAGTTGTACAATATAGCCTAATTTCCCATAGACTTGGAGAGTTTATGTGCTACTTTTCCCCATTAGGTTTAGATTTAGTCAGCCAGGTCCGATTTACACCCACATCTATTTACTTATTCCCTCTGGCTTTCAGCAGCACCCAAAAACGTACACA